>NW_027597570.1:0-2500 GCF_964194155.1 Cetorhinus maximus
TGAGAAATGATTAACCAATTGGACTTAGTCTCTGGCGGAGAGACAAAGTGTTTTCACGAGAAATGGTTAACCAATTGGACTTAGTCTCTGGCAGAGAGGCAAAGTGTTTTCCTGAGAAATGGTTAACCAATTGGACTTAGTCTCTGGCAGAGAGGCAAAGTGTTTTCCAGAGAAATGGTTAACCAATTGGACTTAGTCTCTGGCGGAGAGACAAAGTGTTTTCAAGAGAAATGGTGAACCAATTGGACTTAGTCTCTGGCAGAGAGGCAAAGTGTTCTCACGAGAAATGGTTAACCAATTGGACTTAGTCTCTGGCAGAGAGGCAAAGTGTTTTCCTGAGAAATGGTTAACCAATTGGACTTAGTCTCTGGCAGAGAGGCAAAGTGTTTTCCAGAGAAATGGTTAACCAATTGGACTTAGTCTCTGGCGGAGAGACAAAGTGTTTTCACGAGAAATGGTTAACCAATTGGACTTAGTCTCTGGCGGAGAGACAAAGTGTTTTCAAGAGAAATGGTTAACCAATGGACTTCGTCTCTGGCAGAGAGGCAAAGTGTTTTCCAGAGAAATGGTTAACCAATTGGACTTAGTCTCTGGCGGAGAGACAAAGTGTTTTCACGAGAAATGGTTAACCAATTGGACTTAGTCTCTGGCGGAGAGACAAAGTGTTTTCAAGAGAAATGGTTAACCAAATGGACTTCGTCTCTGGCAGAGAGGCAAAGTGTTTTCAAGAGAAATGGTTAACCAATTGGACTTAGTCTCTGGCAGAGAGGCAAAGTGATTTCAAGAGAAATGGTTAACCAATTGGACTTGGTCTCTGAACGGCAGGCAAATTGTGGCCTTGAGAAATGATTAACCAATTGGACTTAGTCTCTGGCGGAGAGACAAAGTGTTTTCACGAGAAATGGTTAACCAATTGGACTTAGTCTCTGGCAGAGAGGCAAAGTGTTTTCCTGAGAAATGGTTAACCAATTGGACTTAGTCTCTGGCAGAGAGGCAGAGTGTTTTCACGAGAAATGGATAACCAATTGGACTTAGTCTCTGGCAGAGAGGCAAAGTGTTTTCAAGAGAAATGGTTAACCAATTGGACTTTGTCTCTGGCAGAGAGGCAAAGCGTTTTCCTGAGAAATGGTTAACCAATTGGACTTAGTCTCTGGCGGAGAGGCAAAGTGTTTTCAAGAGAAATGGTTAACCAATTGGACTTGGTCTCTGAACGGCAGGCAAATTGCGGCCATGAGAAATGGTTAACCAATTGGACTTAAGTCTCTGGCAGAGAGGCAAAGTGTTTTCCTGAGAAATGGTTAACCAATTGGACTTAGTCTCTGGTGGAGAGGCAAAGTGTTTCCCGTTGTAATGGTTGGCCAATGCACTTCGGATTGCGTTGGTAGGCCGTGGAAAGTGGCTCTTGGGCCCGCGAGAGCAAAATCCGTGCGCAGACGGAAGTCCATGAGGTCAGATCCGAGGCCTTTACCCGGCACCCGGTGGGGGTATTCCCGCAGAGAGTAGCGGGTGTGCCCGGCGACGGGTCAAGTTGCAATTTCTGGCATACCACTCCTGGAGCTCGTTAATGAGTTCCCCTCGGAAGTCCCGATGAGAAAATGGCAAAATGGCGTTTTGCGGGCTTTGGGGCCTCCTGGACGGTAGGCCTACCGCCCGACCTTACGGTTGCAATTGTTGGCAGGGGAGGTTGGCGGGGTACCCGGAGATTTTCGGGGACACGATTTTCAGAACATTTTCAGACAACGGTCACACTTTAAAATGCCCAGAAAAGTGCGACTTTGAGGGTGGTAAGCGTTTTCAAATAGAATACCTTTCAAAGAGCTCTCGGAAGTCCTATATGAGGATTTAAGATGAATTTGTGCGGGCTTTCCGAACTCCGTTGTCGGTCTGAAATATCGGCCAGGGTCCAGACCGGTGGTAACCCTGGTTTAATAAACTTGGCCTGTGGCGAAAAGAACAGACAAAATGACAAAGTGTCAAATATATATATATATATATATATATACATGTGTATTTATGAACAAAAAAAATCACAAAGTGTCACCTGGCGGTGTACTTGATGATGAAAAATAAAAATACAAAGTCTGTTCACAGGCACCTTTGGGGCGGGGGTGCCTGAGTCCCCTTGGGTTGCACACTAGAGTGTTTGACATGGACAGAGTCAACACTGTGTGCGTGCCCAGAACCCTTTTGAACGCAGGCGACGCACGCCGGTCGGCATTTCCTCTCCGTGCGAGCGCCAACAGGTTGCTTCCGTTGTTTTACAAATAAGAAAATTGTATTTATGAGCAGCAAAAAAAAAAATCACAAAGTTTCACCTGGCGGTGTACTTGATGATGAAAAATAAAAATACAAAGCCTGTTCACAGGCACCTAGGGGGCGGGCGGGGTGCCTGAGTCCCCTTGGGTTGCACACTGCAGTGTTTGACATGGGCAGAGTCAACACCGTGTGCGTGCCCAGAACCGTTTTGAACGCAGGCGACGCACGCCAGTCGGCATTTCCT
>NW_027597570.1:15000-22500 GCF_964194155.1 Cetorhinus maximus
TGCAGCCGGCCGGCAATTACAGCCGCCCGCCCGCTAATCAGGGTGCAGTTAGGTGCAGAACAGCCCATCAGCTTCCAGGGGCTAAGGACATGTGGGTAAATGGTTAACCAGTCAGCAGGCAGAGCAGCCGGCCGGCAATTAGAGCCGCCCGCCCGCTAATCAGGGTGCAGATAGGTGCAGAACAGCCCATCATTTTCCAGGGGCTAAGTACATGTGGGTAAATGGTTAACCAGTTAGCAGGCAGGGCAGCCGGCCGGCCGGTAATTAGAGCCGCCCGCCCGGTGATAAGGGTGCAGTTAGGTGCCGGCCAGCCCAGCAGCTCCAGGGGCTATGTACATGTGGGTAAATGGTGAACCAGTTAGCAGGCAGGGCAGCCGGCCGGCCGGTAATTAGAGCCGCCCGCCCGGTGATAAGGGTGCAGTTAGGTGCCGGCCAGCCCAGCAGCTCCAGGGGCTAAGTACATGCGGGTAAATGGTTAACCAGTTAGCAGGCAGGGCAGCCGGCCGGCAATTAGAGCCGCCCGCCCGCTAATCAGGGTGCAGTTCGGTGCAGAACAGCCCATCAGCTCCAGGGGCTAAGTACATGTGGGTAAATGGTTAACCAGTTAGCAGGCAGGGCAGCCGGCCGGTAATTAGAGCCGACCTCCCGGCCATTACGGGTGCAGTTAGGTGCCGACCAGCCCAGCAGCTCCAGGGGCTAAGTACATGTGGGTAAATGATTAACCAGTTAGCAGGCAGGGCAGCCGGCCGGTAATTAGAGCCGACCTCCCGGCCATAGGGCTGCAGTTAGGTGCCGACCAGCCCAGCAGCTCCAGGGGCTAAGTACATGTGGGTAAATGATGAACCAGTTAGCAGGCAGGGCAGCCGGCCGCTAATTACAGCCGCCCGCCCGCTAGTAAGGGTGCAGTTAGGTGCAGGACAGCCCATCAGTTTCCAGGGGCTAAGTACATGTGGGTAAATGGTTAACCAGTTAGCAAGGCAGGGCAGCCGGCCGGCCGGTAATTAGAGCCGGCCGCCTGTCCGCCCGCTAGTAAGGGTGCAGTTAGGTGCAGAACAGCCCATCAGTTTCCAGGGGCTAAGTACATGTGGGTAAAAGGTTAACCAGTTAGCAGGCAGGGCAGCCGGCCGGTAATTACAGCCGCCCGCCCGCTAATAAGGGTGCAGTTAGGTGCAGAACAGCCCATCAGTTTCCAGGGGCTAAGTACATGTGGGTAAATGGTTAACCAGTTAGCAAGGCAGGGCAGCTGGCCGGCCGGTAATTAGAGCCGGCCGCCTGTCCGCCCGCCAGTAAGGGTGCAGTGAGTTGCAGAACAGCCCATCAGTTTCCAGGGGCTAAGTACATGTGGGTAAATGGTTAACCAGTTAGCAGGCAGCGCAGCCGGCCGGGAATTACAGCCGGCCGCCTGTCCGCCCGCTAATAAGGGTGCAGTTAGGTGCAGGACAGCCCATCAGTTTCCAGGGGCTAAGTACATGTGGGTCAATGGTGAACCAGTTAGCAGGCAGAGCAGCCGGCCGGCAATTAGAGCCGCCCGCCCGCTAATCAGGGTGCAGTTAGGTGCAGGACAGCCCATCAGTTTCCAGGGGCTAAGTACATGTGGGTAAATGGTTAACCAGTTAGCAGGCAGGGCAGCCGGCCGGCCGGTAATTAGAGCCGGCCGCCTGTCCGCCCACTAATAAGGGTGCAGTTAGGTGCAGAACAGCCCATCAGTTTCCAGGGGCTAAGTACATGTGGGTAAATGGTTAACCAGCTAGCAAGGCAGGGCAGCCGGCCGGCCGGTAATTAGAGCCGGCCGCCTGTCCGCCCGCTAATAAGGGTGCAGTTAGGTGCAGGACAGCCCATCAGTTTCCAGGGGCTAAGTACATGTGGGTAAATGGTTAACCAGTTAGCAGGCAGGGCAGCCGGCCGGTAATTACAGCCGCCCGCCCGCTAATAAGGGTGCAGTTAGGTGCAGAACAGCCCATCAGCTTCCAGGGGCTAAGGACATGTGGGTAAATGGTGAACCAGTTAGCAGGCAGGGCAGCCGGCCGGCCGGTAATTAGAGCCGGCCGCCTGTCCGCCCGCTAATAAGGGTGCAGTTAGGTGCAGAACAGCCCATCAGTTTCCAGGGGCTAAGTACATGTGGGTAAATGGTTAACCAGTTAGCAGGCAGGGCAGCCGGCCGGCCGGTAATTAGAGCCGGCCGCCTGTCCGCCCGCTAATAAGGGTGCAGTTAGGTGCAGAACAGCCCCTCTGTTTCCAGGGGCTAAGTACATGTGGGTCAATGGTTAACCAGTTAGCAGGCAGAGCAGCCGGCCGGCAATTAAAGCCGCCCGCCCGCTAATCAGGGTGCAGTTAGGTGCAGAACAGCCCATCAGTATCCAGGGGCTAAGTACATGTGGGTAAAGGGTTTACCAGTTAGCAGGCAGGGCAGCCGGCCGGCCGGCAATTAGTGCCGACCTCCCGGCAACAAGGGTGCAGTTAGGTCGCCGACCAGCCCAGCAGCTCCAGGGGCTAAGTATATGTGAGTAAATGGTTGACCAGTTAAGCAGGCATGGCAGCCGGCCGGTAAGCGGAGCGTCCCGCCCCGTAATACGGGTGCAGTTAGCTGCAGAACACACCGGCAGGTCCAGGGACGAAGTAGTGGACGGGGAAACGGTTAACCAGTTAACAGGCAGGGCAGCCGTACGGGCAGTAGAGCCGCCCGCCCCGTAATACGGGTGCAGTTCGCGGCAGACCAGCCCCGCAGCTCAAAAGTCTAAGTGGAGAACGGGGAACCGGTTGACCGGTGAGCCGAAGCATGCCAGCAGGCAGGGAAGGTGCAAAAAGGGCCGATAAGACCGAACCGGCACGAGTAACAGGCTGCCGGGGGCGGGTTCCCAGCAAACCAGGTGAGGGGGCGTGGCCGGAGGCCGCGCAGGAGAGCCGCCCGCCCGTGAGTACGGTTAGAGGCAGCAGCGGGCTTCCCCAGCAGGGCAGAAGCCGAAGTGCAGGGAGCGAAATGGTTAACCAGCGAGCAGGCAGCATTCCGGCAGGGCTGGAGGGCGAAAAACGGCGTAAAATAACGGACCGGCAGGAGGAAATGGCTGCCGGGGGGCGGACCCAGAGCCCCCACGTGAGGGGGCGGTTCGGGTGGCAGAGCCGCGCATGCGCGGTTGGAAAACGCGTCACGTCGGAGCAGGGTGAAATCATTAACCAGTCGGCCGCTTCGGCGTCGGCTGGCCGGGCCGAGGAGGGTCGGACCGGGGAAAGGTTCCCGGTTTCGTGTCCGTCGGGTGGTCCCGAGTGCGGCAGGAAAAAATCCGGAATCCTGGGAGCCTTTTTTAAAAAAGAACCGGTCCGGGATGGGGTCGGATTTGGAAGCGTTTGCGGGGCCTAGGTGCCTCTTCGTCGGCATGACTACCGGACGGTCACCCGCCGATCGGCATTTGCGATTTGTTGGCTGGGGAGGTTGGCGGGGTACCTGCAGAATAGTAGGAGGTGGCAAATCGAGAATCGGTCGACATCGCCAAGTGCCTTCTCGAGCCTCCAGGTCTGCAGGGACCGACCCAGGCTGCCCCCAAACCGACCGCGAGGCCGTGCCGGGCGGCCATTTTTGGCCATTTTCGGCATTTTTCGCGTCTTTCGGTAGGTCACGGAAAGCGGCGGCCTGAAGCCCGGGCGTGCCCGGGGAAGGCTCCCCTTCGCCCGCGGGACCGGATTTGCCCCGGAAACGTCCCGAAGCCGGCCGGGAAGGCGGTTTCGAGGGCGAAGCACCTCCGATTGCCTTCGCAAGGCCGGGGAAAGTGGCCCCTGGGCCCGGGAGAGCAAAATCCGTGCGAGGACGGAAGCCCATGAGGTCAGATCCGAGGCTCTTACCCGGCGCCCGGTGGGGGTATTCCCGCAAAGAGCAGCGAGTGCGCCCGGCGACGGGTCAAGTTGCAATTTCTGGCATGCCACTCCTGGAGCTGGTTCATGAGTTCCCCTCGGAAGTCCCGATGAGGAAAGGGCAAAATGGCGTTTTGCGGGCTTTGGGGCCTCTTCGTCGGTAGGACTACCGCCCGACCTTACGGTTGGAATTGTCGGCAGGGGAGGTTGGCGGGGTACCTGCAGAATAGTAGGAGGTGGCAAATCGAGAATCGGTCGACATCGCCAAAAACCTTCTCGAGCCTCCAGGTCTGCAGGGACCGACCCAGGCTGCCGCCAAACCGACCGACAGGCCCTGCCGGCGGCCATTTTTGGCCATTTTCGGCATTTTTCGCCTCTTTCGGCCGGGATGGAAAAGCGGCGGCCTGAAGCCCGGGCCTGCCCGGGGAGGCCTCCTAATCGCCCGGGGGACCGGATTTGCCCCGGTGAGAGCCCCGGAAACGTCCCGAAGCCGGCCGGGAAGGCGGCCAAGGACGAAGCACCTCGGATTGCATTGGCAGGCCGTGCAAAGTGGCCTCCGGGCCCGCGAGACAATGCAGGGTGCCCTCGGTGTGCCCCTGAGAAATGGTTAACCAAACGAAGGACAGTGCGCCTCGGATTGCATTGGCAGGCCATGCAAAGGGGCCCCCGGGCCCGCGAGACGTTACAGATTGCCCTCGGTGAGCCCCTGAGAAATGGTTAACCAATTGGACTTAGTCTCTGGCGGAGAGACAAAGTGTTTTCACGAGAAATGGTTAACCAATTGGACTTCGTCTCTGGCAGAGAGGCAAAGTGTTTTCACGAGAAATGGTTAACCAATGAGGACAATGGACCTCGGGTTGCATTGGCAGGCCGGGCAAAGTGGCTCTTGGGCCCGCGAGAGCAAAATCCGTGCACAGACGGAAGTCCATGAGGTCAGATCCGAGGCCTTTACCCGGCACCCGGTGGGGGTATTCCCGCAGAGAGTAGCGAATCTGCCCGGCGACGGGTCAAGTTGCATTTTCTGGCATGCCACTCCTGGAGCTGGTTAATGAGTTCCCCTCGGAAGTCCCGATGAGGAAAGGGCAAAATGGCGTTTTGCGGGCTTTGGGGCCTCCTGGACGGTAGGACTACCGCCCGACCTTACGGTTGGAATTGTTGGCAGGGGAGGTTGGCGGGGTACCTGCAGAATAGTAGGAGGTGGCAAATCGAGAATCGGTCGACATCGCCAAAAACCTTCTCGAGCCTCCAGGTCTGCAGGGACCGACCCAGGCTGCCGCCAAACCGACCGACAGGCCCTGCCGGCGGCCATTTTTGGCCATTTTCGGCATTTTTCGCCTCTTTCGGCCGGGATGGAAAAGCGGCGGCCTGAAGCCCGGGCCTGCCCGGGGAGGCCTCCTAATCGCCCGGGGGACCGGATTTGCCCCGGTGAGAGCCCCCGAAACGTCCCGAAGCCGGCCGGGAAGGCGGCCAAGGGCGAAGCACCTCGGATTGCATTGGCAGGCCGTGCAAAGTGGCCTCCGGGCCCGCGAGACAGTGCAGGGTGCCCTCGGTGTGCCCCTGAGAAATGGTTAACCAAACGAAGGACAGTGCGCCTCGGATTGCATTGGCAGGCCGTGCAAAGGGGCCCCCGGGCCCGCGAGACGTTACAGATTGCCCTCGGTGTGCCACTGAGAAATGGTTAACCAATTGGACTTAGTCTCTGGCAGAGAGGCAAAGTGTTTTCACGAGAAATGGTTAACCAATTGGACTTAGTCTCTGGCAGAGAGGCAAAGTGTTTTCAAGAGAAATGGTTAACCAATTGGACTTAGTCTCTGGCAGAGAGGCAAAGTGTTTTCCAGAGAAATGGTTAACCAATTGGACTTAGTCTCTGGCGGAGAGACAAAGTGTTTTCAAGAGAAATGGTGAACCAATTGGACTTAGTCTCTGGCAGAGAGGCAAAGTGTTCTCACGAGAAATGGTTAACCAATTGGACTTAGTCTCTGGCAGAGAGGCAAAGTGTTTTCCTGAGAAATGGTTAACCAATTGGACTTAGTCTCTGGCAGAGAGGCAAAGTGTTTTCCAGAGAAATGGTTAACCAATTGGACTTAGTCTCTGGCGGAGAGACAAAGTGTTTTCACGAGAAATGGTTAACCAATTGGACTTAGTCTCTGGCGGAGAGACAAAGTGTTTTCAAGAGAAATGGTTAACCAAATGGACTTAGTCTCTGGCAGAGAGGCAAAGTGTTTTCAAGAGAAATGGTTAACCAATTGGACTTGGTCTCTGAACGGCAGGCAAATTGTGGCCTTGAGAAATGATTAACCAATTGGACTTAGTCTCTGGCGGAGAGACAAAGTGTTTTCACGAGAAATGGTTAACCAATTGGACTTAGTCTCTGGCAGAGAGGCAAAGTGTTTTCCTGAGAAATGGTTAACCAATTGGACTTAGTCTCTGGCAGAGAGGCAAAGTGTTTTCCAGAGAAATGGTTAACCAATTGGACTTAGTCTCTGGCGGAGAGACAAAGTGTTTTCAAGAGAAATGGTGAACCAATTGGACTTAGTCTCTGGCAGAGAGGCAAAGTGTTCTCACGAGAAATGGTTAACCAATTGGACTTAGTCTCTGGCAGAGAGGCAAAGTGTTTTCCTGAGAAATGGTTAACCAATTGGACTTAGTCTCTGGCAGAGAGGCAAAGTGTTTTCCAGAGAAATGGTTAACCAATTGGACTTAGTCTCTGGCGGAGAGACAAAGTGTTTTCACGAGAAATGGTTAACCAATTGGACTTAGTCTCTGGCGGAGAGACAAAGTGTTTTCAAGAGAAATGGTTAACCAAATGGACTTCGTCTCTGGCAGAGAGGCAAAGTGTTTTCCAGAGAAATGGTTAACCAATTGGACTTAGTCTCTGGCGGAGAGACAAAGTGTTTTCACGAGAAATGGTTAACCAATTGGACTTAGTCTCTGGCGGAGAGACAAAGTGTTTTCAAGAGAAATGGTTAACCAAATGGACTTCGTCTCTGGCAGAGAGGCAAAGTGTTTTCAAGAGAAATGGTTAACCAATTGGACTTAGTCTCTGGCAGAGAGGCAAAGTGATTTCAAGAGAAATGGTTAACCAATTGGACTTGGTCTCTGAACGGCAGGCAAATTGTGGCCTTGAGAAATGATTAACCAATTGGACTTAGTCTCTGGCGGAGAGACAAAGTGTTTTCACGAGAAATGGTTAACCAATTGGACTTAGTCTCTGGCAGAGAGGCAAAGTGTTTTCCTGAGAAATGGTTAACCAATTGGACTTAGTCTCTGGCAGAGAGGCAGAGTGTTTTCACGAGAAATGGATAACCAATTGGACTTAGTCTCTGGCAGAGAGGCAAAGTGTTTTCAAGAGAAATGGTTAACCAATTGGACTTTGTCTCTGGCAGAGAGGCAAAGCGTTTTCCTGAGAAATGGTTAACCAATTGGACTTAGTCTCTGGCGGAGAGGCAAAGTGTTTTCAAGAGAAATGGTTAACCAATTGGACTTGGTCTCTGAACGGCAGGCAAATTGCGGCCATGAGAAATGGTTAACCAATTGGACTTAAGTCTCTGGCAGAGAGGCAAAGTGTTTTCCTGAGAAATGGTTAACCAATTGGACTTAGTCTCTGGTGGAGAGGCAAAGTGTTTCCCGTTGTAATGGTTGGCCAATGCACTTCGG
>NW_027597570.1:35000-45000 GCF_964194155.1 Cetorhinus maximus
GCCGGCCGGTAATTAGAGCCGGCCGCCTGTCCGCCCGCTAATAAGGGTGCAGTTAGGTGCAGACCAGCCCAGCGGCTCCAGGGGCTAAGTACATGTGGGTAAATGATGAACCAGTTAGCAGGCAGGGCAGCCGGCCGGTAATTACAGCCGCCCGCCCGCTAATAAGGGTGCAGTTAGGTGCAGAACAGCCCATCAGTTTCCAGGGGCTAAGTACATGTGGGTAAATGGTTAACCAGTTAGCAGGCAGAGCAGCCGGCCGGCAATTAGAGCCGCCCGCCCGCTAATCAGGGTGCAGTTAGGTGCAGAACAGCCCATCAGTTTCCAGGGGCTAAGTACATGTGGGTAAATGGTTAACCAGTTAGCAGGCAGAGCAGCCGGCCGGCAATTAGAGCCGCCCGCCCGCGAATCAGGGTGCAGTTAGGTGCAGAACAGCCCATCAGTTTCCAGGGGCTAAGTACATGTGGGTAAATGGTGAACCAGTTAGCAGGCAGAGCAGCCGGCCGGCAATTAGAGCCGCCCGCCCGCTAATCAAGGTGCAGTTAGGTGCAGAACAGCCCATCAGTTTCCAGGGGCTAAGTACATGTGGGTAAATGGTGAACCAGTTAGCAGGCAGAGCAGCCGGCCGGCAATTAGAGCCGCCCGCCCGCTAATCAAGGTGCAGTTAGGTGCAGAACAGCCCATCAGCTCCAGGGGCTAAGTACATGTGGGTCAATGGTTAACCAGTTAGCAGGCAGAGCAGCCGGCCGGTAATTAGAGCCGCCCGCCCGCCCGCTAATAAGGGTGCAGTTTGGTGCAGAACAGCCCATCAGCTTCCAGGGGCTAAGGACATGTGGGTAAATGGTGAACCAGTTAGCAGGCAGGGCAGCCGGCCGGCCGGTAATTAGAGCCGGCCGCCTGTCCGCCCGCTAATAAGGGTGCAGTATGGTGCAGAACAGCCCATCAGTTTCAAGGGGCTAAGTACATGTGGGTAAATGGTTAACCAGTTAGCAGGCAGGGCAGCCGGCCGGCCGGTAATTAGAGCCGTCCGCCTGTCCGCCCGCTAATAAGGGTGCAGTTAGGTGCAGAACAGCCCCTCTGTTTCCAGGGGCTAAGTACATGTGGGTCAATGGTTAACCAGTTAGCAGGCAATGCAGCCGGCCGGCAATTACAGCCGCCCGCCCGCTAATCAGGGTGCAGTTAGGTGCAGAACAGCCCATCAGCTTCCAGGGGCTAAGGACATGTGGGTAAATGGTTAACCAGTCAGCAGGCAGAGCAGCCGGCCGGCAATTAGAGCCGCCCGCCCGCTAATCAGGGTGCAGATAGGTGCAGAACAGCCCATCATTTTCCAGGGGCTAAGTACATGTGGGTAAATGGTTAACCAGTTAGCAGGCAGGGCAGCCGGCCGGCCGGTAATTAGAGCCGCCCGCCCGGTGATAAGGGTGCAGTTAGGTGCCGGCCAGCCCAGCAGCTCCAGGGGCTATGTACATGTGGGTAAATGGTGAACCAGTTAGCAGGCAGGGCAGCCGGCCGGCCGGTAATTAGAGCCGCCCGCCCGGTGATAAGGGTGCAGTTAGGTGCCGGCCAGCCCAGCAGCTCCAGGGGCTAAGTACATGCGGGTAAATGGTTAACCAGTTAGCAGGCAGGGCAGCCGGCCGGCAATTAGAGCCGCCCGCCCGCTAATCAGGGTGCAGTTCGGTGCAGAACAGCCCATCAGCTCCAGGGGCTAAGTACATGTGGGTAAATGGTTAACCAGTTAGCAGGCAGGGCAGCCGGCCGGTAATTAGAGCCGACCTCCCGGCCATTACGGGTGCAGTTAGGTGCCGACCAGCCCAGCAGCTCCAGGGGCTAAGTACATGTGGGTAAATGATTAACCAGTTAGCAGGCAGGGCAGCCGGCCGGTAATTAGAGCCGACCTCCCGGCCATAGGGCTGCAGTTAGGTGCCGACCAGCCCAGCAGCTCCAGGGGCTAAGTACATGTGGGTAAATGATGAACCAGTTAGCAGGCAGGGCAGCCGGCCGCTAATTACAGCCGCCCGCCCGCTAGTAAGGGTGCAGTTAGGTGCAGGACAGCCCATCAGTTTCCAGGGGCTAAGTACATGTGGGTAAATGGTTAACCAGTTAGCAAGGCAGGGCAGCCGGCCGGCCGGTAATTAGAGCCGGCCGCCTGTCCGCCCGCTAGTAAGGGTGCAGTTAGGTGCAGAACAGCCCATCAGTTTCCAGGGGCTAAGTACATGTGGGTAAAAGGTTAACCAGTTAGCAGGCAGGGCAGCCGGCCGGTAATTACAGCCGCCCGCCCGCTAATAAGGGTGCAGTTAGGTGCAGAACAGCCCATCAGTTTCCAGGGGCTAAGTACATGTGGGTAAATGGTTAACCAGTTAGCAAGGCAGGGCAGCTGGCCGGCCGGTAATTAGAGCCGGCCGCCTGTCCGCCCGCCAGTAAGGGTGCAGTGAGTTGCAGAACAGCCCATCAGTTTCCAGGGGCTAAGTACATGTGGGTAAATGGTTAACCAGTTAGCAGGCAGCGCAGCCGGCCGGGAATTACAGCCGGCCGCCTGTCCGCCCGCTAATAAGGGTGCAGTTAGGTGCAGGACAGCCCATCAGTTTCCAGGGGCTAAGTACATGTGGGTCAATGGTGAACCAGTTAGCAGGCAGAGCAGCCGGCCGGCAATTAGAGCCGCCCGCCCGCTAATCAGGGTGCAGTTAGGTGCAGGACAGCCCATCAGTTTCCAGGGGCTAAGTACATGTGGGTAAATGGTTAACCAGTTAGCAGGCAGGGCAGCCGGCCGGTAATTAGAGCCGACCTCCCGGCCATTACGGGTGCAGTTAGGTGCCGACCAGCCCAGCAGCTCCAGGGGCTAAGTACATGTGGGTAAATGATTAACCAGTTAGCAGGCAGGGCAGCCGGCCGGTAATTAGAGCCGACCTCCCGGCCATAGGGCTGCAGTTAGGTGCCGACCAGCCCAGCAGCTCCAGGGGCTAAGTACATGTGGGTAAATGATGAACCAGTTAGCAGGCAGGGCAGCCGGCCGCTAATTACAGCCGCCCGCCCGCTAGTAAGGGTGCAGTTAGGTGCAGGACAGCCCATCAGTTTCCAGGGGCTAAGTACATGTGGGTAAATGGTTAACCAGTTAGCAAGGCAGGGCAGCCGGCCGGCCGGTAATTAGAGCCGGCCGCCTGTCCGCCCGCTAGTAAGGGTGCAGTTAGGTGCAGAACAGCCCATCAGTTTCCAGGGGCTAAGTACATGTGGGTAAAAGGTTAACCAGTTAGCAGGCAGGGCAGCCGGCCGGTAATTACAGCCGCCCGCCCGCTAATAAGGGTGCAGTTAGGTGCAGAACAGCCCATCAGTTTCCAGGGGCTAAGTACATGTGGGTAAATGGTTAACCAGTTAGCAAGGCAGGGCAGCTGGCCGGCCGGTAATTAGAGCCGGCCGCCTGTCCGCCCGCCAGTAAGGGTGCAGTGAGTTGCAGAACAGCCCATCAGTTTCCAGGGGCTAAGTACATGTGGGTAAATGGTTAACCAGTTAGCAGGCAGCGCAGCCGGCCGGGAATTACAGCCGGCCGCCTGTCCGCCCGCTAATAAGGGTGCAGTTAGGTGCAGGACAGCCCATCAGTTTCCAGGGGCTAAGTACATGTGGGTCAATGGTGAACCAGTTAGCAGGCAGAGCAGCCGGCCGGCAATTAGAGCCGCCCGCCCGCTAATAAGGGTGCAGTTAGGTGCAGGACAGCCCATCAGTTTCCAGGGGCTAAGTACATGTGGGTAAATGGTTAACCAGTTAGCAGGCAGGGCAGCCGGCCGGCCGGTAATTAGAGCCGGCCGCCTGTCCGCCCACTAATAAGGGTGCAGTTAGGTGCAGAACAGCCCATCAGTTTCCAGGGGCTAAGTACATGTGGGTAAATGGTTAACCAGCTAGCAAGGCAGGGCAGCCGGCCGGCCGGTAATTAGAGCCGGCCGCCTGTCCGCCCGCTAATAAGGGTGCAGTTAGGTGCAGGACAGCCCATCAGTTTCCAGGGGCTAAGTACATGTGGGTAAATGGTTAACCAGTTAGCAGGCAGGGCAGCCGGCCGGTAATTACAGCCGCCCGCCCGCTAATAAGGGTGCAGTTAGGTGCAGAACAGCCCATCAGCTTCCAGGGGCTAAGGACATGTGGGTAAATGGTGAACCAGTTAGCAGGCAGGGCAGCCGGCCGGCCGGTAATTAGAGCCGGCCGCCTGTCCGCCCGCTAATAAGGGTGCAGTTAGGTGCAGAACAGCCCATCAGTTTCCAGGGGCTAAGTACATGTGGGTAAATGGTTAACCAGTTAGCAGGCAGGGCAGCCGGCCGGCCGGTAATT
This sequence comes from Cetorhinus maximus, assembly GCF_964194155.1. Lineage (NCBI taxonomy): Eukaryota > Metazoa > Chordata > Chondrichthyes > Lamniformes > Cetorhinidae > Cetorhinus > Cetorhinus maximus. The sequence continues at coordinate 39,309 of NW_027597570.1, forward strand.
AGAGCCGGCCGCCTGTCCGCCCGCTAATAAGGGTGCAGTTAGGTGCAGAACAGCCCCTCTGTTTCCAGGGGCTAAGTACATGTGGGTCAATGGTTAACCAGTTAGCAGGCAGAGCAGCCGGCCGGCAATTAAAGCCGCCCGCCCGCTAATCAGGGTGCAGTTAGGTGCAGAACAGCCCATCAGTATCCAGGGGCTAAGTACATGTGGGTAAAGGGTTTACCAGTTAGCAGGCAGGGCAGCCGGCCGGCCGGCAATTAGTGCCGACCTCCCGGCAACAAGGGTGCAGTTAGGTCGCCGACCAGCCCAGCAGCTCCAGGGGCTAAGTATATGTGAGTAAATGGTTGACCAGTTAAGCAGGCATGGCAGCCGGCCGGTAAGCGGAGCGTCCCGCCCCGTAATACGGGTGCAGTTAGCTGCAGAACACACCGGCAGGTCCAGGGACGAAGTAGTGGACGGGGAAACGGTTAACCAGTTAACAGGCAGGGCAGCCGTACGGGCAGTAGAGCCGCCCGCCCCGTAATACGGGTGCAGTTCGCGGCAGACCAGCCCCGCAGCTCAAAAGTCTAAGTGGAGAACGGGGAACCGGTTGACCGGTGAGCCGAAGCATGCCAGCAGGCAGGGAAGGTGCAAAAAGGGCCGATAAGACCGAACCGGCACGAGTAACAGGCTGCCGGGGGCGGGTTCCCAGCAAACCAGGTGAGGGGGCGTGGCCGGAGGCCGCGCAGGAGAGCCGCCCGCCCGTGAGTACGGTTAGAGGCAGCAGCGGGCTTCCCCAGCAGGGCAGAAGCCGAAGTGCAGGGAGCGAAATGGTTAACCAGCGAGCAGGCAGCATTCCGGCAGGGCTGGAGGGCGAAAAACGGCGTAAAATAACGGACCGGCAGGAGGAAATGGCTGCCGGGGGGCGGACCCAGAGCCCCCACGTGAGGGGGCGGTTCGGGTGGCAGAGCCGCGCATGCGCGGTTGGAAAACGCGTCACGTCGGAGCAGGGTGAAATCATTAACCAGTCGGCCGCTTCGGCGTCGGCTGGCCGGGCCGAGGAGGGTCGGACCGGGGAAAGGTTCCCGGTTTCGTGTCCGTCGGGTGGTCCCGAGTGCGGCAGGAAAAAATCCGGAATCCTGGGAGCCTTTTTTAAAAAAGAACCGGTCCGGGATGGGGTCGGATTTGGAAGCGTTTGCGGGGCCTAGGTGCCTCTTCGTCGGCATGACTACCGGACGGTCACCCGCCGATCGGCATTTGCGATTTGTTGGCTGGGGAGGTTGGCGGGGTACCTGCAGAATAGTAGGAGGTGGCAAATCGAGAATCGGTCGACATCGCCAAGTGCCTTCTCGAGCCTCCAGGTCTGCAGGGACCGACCCAGGCTGCCCCCAAACCGACCGCGAGGCCGTGCCGGGCGGCCATTTTTGGCCATTTTCGGCATTTTTCGCGTCTTTCGGTAGGTCACGGAAAGCGGCGGCCTGAAGCCCGGGCGTGCCCGGGGAAGGCTCCCCTTCGCCCGCGGGACCGGATTTGCCCCGGAAACGTCCCGAAGCCGGCCGGGAAGGCGGTTTCGAGGGCGAAGCACCTCCGATTGCCTTCGCAAGGCCGGGGAAAGTGGCCCCTGGGCCCGGGAGAGCAAAATCCGTGCGAGGACGGAAGCCCATGAGGTCAGATCCGAGGCTCTTACCCGGCGCCCGGTGGGGGTATTCCCGCAAAGAGCAGCGAGTGCGCCCGGCGACGGGTCAAGTTGCAATTTCTGGCATGCCACTCCTGGAGCTGGTTCATGAGTTCCCCTCGGAAGTCCCGATGAGGAAAGGGCAAAATGGCGTTTTGCGGGCTTTGGGGCCTCTTCGTCGGTAGGACTACCGCCCGACCTTACGGTTGGAATTGTCGGCAGGGGAGGTTGGCGGGGTACCTGCAGAATAGTAGGAGGTGGCAAATCGAGAATCGGTCGACATCGCCAAAAACCTTCTCGAGCCTCCAGGTCTGCAGGGACCGACCCAGGCTGCCGCCAAACCGACCGACAGGCCCTGCCGGCGGCCATTTTTGGCCATTTTCGGCATTTTTCGCCTCTTTCGGCCGGGATGGAAAAGCGGCGGCCTGAAGCCCGGGCCTGCCCGGGGAGGCCTCCTAATCGCCCGGGGGACCGGATTTGCCCCGGTGAGAGCCCCGGAAACGTCCCGAAGCCGGCCGGGAAGGCGGCCAAGGACGAAGCACCTCGGATTGCATTGGCAGGCCGTGCAAAGTGGCCTCCGGGCCCGCGAGACAATGCAGGGTGCCCTCGGTGTGCCCCTGAGAAATGGTTAACCAAACGAAGGACAGTGCGCCTCGGATTGCATTGGCAGGCCATGCAAAGGGGCCCCCGGGCCCGCGAGACGTTACAGATTGCCCTCGGTGAGCCCCTGAGAAATGGTTAACCAATTGGACTTAGTCTCTGGCGGAGAGACAAAGTGTTTTCACGAGAAATGGTTAACCAATTGGACTTCGTCTCTGGCAGAGAGGCAAAGTGTTTTCACGAGAAATGGTTAACCAATGAGGACAATGGACCTCGGGTTGCATTGGCAGGCCGGGCAAAGTGGCTCTTGGGCCCGCGAGAGCAAAATCCGTGCACAGACGGAAGTCCATGAGGTCAGATCCGAGGCCTTTACCCGGCACCCGGTGGGGGTATTCCCGCAGAGAGTAGCGAATCTGCCCGGCGACGGGTCAAGTTGCATTTTCTGGCATGCCACTCCTGGAGCTGGTTAATGAGTTCCCCTCGGAAGTCCCGATGAGGAAAGGGCAAAATGGCGTTTTGCGGGCTTTGGGGCCTCCTGGACGGTAGGACTACCGCCCGACCTTACGGTTGGAATTGTTGGCAGGGGAGGTTGGCGGGGTACCTGCAGAATAGTAGGAGGTGGCAAATCGAGAATCGGTCGACATCGCCAAAAACCTTCTCGAGCCTCCAGGTCTGCAGGGACCGACCCAGGCTGCCGCCAAACCGACCGACAGGCCCTGCCGGCGGCCATTTTTGGCCATTTTCGGCATTTTTCGCCTCTTTCGGCCGGGATGGAAAAGCGGCGGCCTGAAGCCCGGGCCTGCCCGGGGAGGACTCCTAATCGCCCGGGGGACCGGATTTGCCCCGGTGAGAGCCCCCGAAACGTCCCGAAGCCGGCCGGGAAGGCGGCCAAGGGCGAAGCACCTCGGATTGCATTGGCAGGCCGTGCAAAGTGGCCTCCGGGCCCGCGAGACAGTGCAGGGTGCCCTCGGTGTGCCCCTGAGAAATGGTTAACCAAACGAAGGACAGTGCGCCTCGGATTGCATTGGCAGGCCGTGCAAAGGGGCCCCCGGGCCCGCGAGACGTTACAGATTGCCCTCGGTGTGCCACTGAGAAATGGTTAACCAATTGGACTTAGTCTCTGGCAGAGAGGCAAAGTGTTTTCACGAGAAATGGTTAACCAATTGGACTTAGTCTCTGGCAGAGAGGCAAAGTGTTTTCAAGAGAAATGGTTAACCAATTGGACTTAGTCTCTGGCAGAGAGGCAAAGTGTTTTCCAGAGAAATGGTTAACCAATTGGACTTAGTCTCTGGCGGAGAGACAAAGTGTTTTCAAGAGAAATGGTGAACCAATTGGACTTAGTCTCTGGCAGAGAGGCAAAGTGTTCTCACGAGAAATGGTTAACCAATTGGACTTAGTCTCTGGCAGAGAGGCAAAGTGTTTTCCTGAGAAATGGTTAACCAATTGGACTTAGTCTCTGGCAGAGAGGCAAAGTGTTTTCCAGAGAAATGGTTAACCAATTGGACTTAGTCTCTGGCGGAGAGACAAAGTGTTTTCACGAGAAATGGTTAACCAATTGGACTTAGTCTCTGGCGGAGAGACAAAGTGTTTTCAAGAGAAATGGTTAACCAAATGGACTTAGTCTCTGGCAGAGAGGCAAAGTGTTTTCAAGAGAAATGGTTAACCAATTGGACTTGGTCTCTGAACGGCAGGCAAATTGTGGCCTTGAGAAATGATTAACCAATTGGACTTAGTCTCTGGCGGAGAGACAAAGTGTTTTCACGAGAAATGGTTAACCAATTGGACTTAGTCTCTGGCAGAGAGGCAAAGTGTTTTCCTGAGAAATGGTTAACCAATTGGACTTAGTCTCTGGCAGAGAGGCAAAGTGTTTTCCAGAGAAATGGTTAACCAATTGGACTTAGTCTCTGGCGGAGAGACAAAGTGTTTTCAAGAGAAATGGTGAACCAATTGGACTTAGTCTCTGGCAGAGAGGCAAAGTGTTCTCACGAGAAATGGTTAACCAATTGGACTTAGTCTCTGGCAGAGAGGCAAAGTGTTTTCCTGAGAAATGGTTAACCAATTGGACTTAGTCTCTGGCAGAGAGGCAAAGTGTTTTCCAGAGAAATGGTTAACCAATTGGACTTAGTCTCTGGCGGAGAGACAAAGTGTTTTCACGAGAAATGGTTAACCAATTGGACTTAGTCTCTGGCGGAGAGACAAAGTGTTTTCAAGAGAAATGGTTAACCAAATGGACTTCGTCTCTGGCAGAGAGGCAAAGTGTTTTCCAGAGAAATGGTTAACCAATTGGACTTAGTCTCTGGCGGAGAGACAAAGTGTTTTCACGAGAAATGGTTAACCAATTGGACTTAGTCTCTGGCGGAGAGACAAAGTGTTTTCAAGAGAAATGGTTAACCAAATGGACTTCGTCTCTGGCAGAGAGGCAAAGTGTTTTCAAGAGAAATGGTTAACCAATTGGACTTAGTCTCTGGCAGAGAGGCAAAGTGATTTCAAGAGAAATGGTTAACCAATTGGACTTGGTCTCTGAACGGCAGGCAAATTGTGGCCTTGAGAAATGATTAACCAATTGGACTTAGTCTCTGGCGGAGAGACAAAGTGTTTTCACGAGAAATGGTTAACCAATTGGACTTAGTCTCTGGCAGAGAGGCAAAGTGTTTTCCTGAGAAATGGTTAACCAATTGGACTTAGTCTCTGGCAGAGAGGCAGAGTGTTTTCACGAGAAATGGATAACCAATTGGACTTAGTCTCTGGCAGAGAGGCAAAGTGTTTTCAAGAGAAATGGTTAACCAATTGGACTTTGTCTCTGGCAGAGAGGCAAAGCGTTTTCCTGAGAAATGGTTAACCAATTGGACTTAGTCTCTGGCGGAGAGGCAAAGTGTTTTCAAGAGAAATGGTTAACCAATTGGACTTGGTCTCTGAACGGCAGGCAAATTGCGGCCATGAGAAATGGTTAACCAATTGGACTTAAGTCTCTGGCAGAGAGGCAAAGTGTTTTCCTGAGAAATGGTTAACCAATTGGACTTAGTCTCTGGTGGAGAGGCAAAGTGTTTCCCGTTGTAATGGTTGGCCAATGCACTTCGGATTGCGTTGGTAGGCCGTGGAAAGTGGCTCTTGGGCCCGCGAGAGCAAAATCCGTGCGCAGACGGAAGTCCATGAGGTCAGATCCGAGGCCTTTACCCGGCACCCGGTGGGGGTATTCCCGCAGAGAGTAGCGGGTGTGCCCGGCGACGGGTCAAGTTGCAATTTCTGGCATACCACTCCTGGAGCTCGTTAATGAGTTCCCCTCGGAAGTCCCGATGAGAAAATGGCAAAATGGCGTTTTGCGGGCTTTGGGGCCTCCTGGACGGTAGGCCTACCGCCCGACCTTACGGTTGCAATTGTTGGCAGGGGAGGTTGGCGGGGTACCCGGAGATTTTCGGGGACACGATTTTCAGAACATTTTCA
>NW_027597570.1:57500-65000 GCF_964194155.1 Cetorhinus maximus
GCAGGCAGAGCAGCCGGCCGGCAATTAGAGCCGCCCGCCCGCGAATCAGGGTGCAGTTAGGTGCAGAACAGCCCATCAGTTTCCAGGGGCTAAGTACATGTGGGTAAATGGTGAACCAGTTAGCAGGCAGAGCAGCCGGCCGGCAATTAGAGCCGCCCGCCCGCTAATCAAGGTGCAGTTAGGTGCAGAACAGCCCATCAGTTTCCAGGGGCTAAGTACATGTGGGTAAATGGTGAACCAGTTAGCAGGCAGAGCAGCCGGCCGGCAATTAGAGCCGCCCGCCCGCTAATCAAGGTGCAGTTAGGTGCAGAACAGCCCATCAGCTCCAGGGGCTAAGTACATGTGGGTCAATGGTTAACCAGTTAGCAGGCAGAGCAGCCGGCCGGCAATTAGAGCCGCCCGCCCGCCCGCTAATAAGGGTGCAGTTTGGTGCAGAACAGCCCATCAGCTTCCAGGGGCTAAGGACATGTGGGTAAATGGTGAACCAGTTAGCAGGCAGGGCAGCCGGCCGGCCGGTAATTAGAGCCGGCCGCCTGTCCGCCCGCTAATAAGGGTGCAGTATGGTGCAGAACAGCCCATCAGTTTCAAGGGGCTAAGTACATGTGGGTAAATGGTTAACCAGTTAGCAGGCAGGGCAGCCGGCCGGCCGGTAATTAGAGCCGTCCGCCTGTCCGCCCGCTAATAAGGGTGCAGTTAGGTGCAGAACAGCCCCTCTGTTTCCAGGGGCTAAGTACATGTGGGTCAATGGTTAACCAGTTAGCAGGCAATGCAGCCGGCCGGCAATTACAGCCGCCCGCCCGCTAATCAGGGTGCAGTTAGGTGCAGAACAGCCCATCAGCTTCCAGGGGCTAAGGACATGTGGGTAAATGGTTAACCAGTCAGCAGGCAGAGCAGCCGGCCGGCAATTAGAGCCGCCCGCCCGCTAATCAGGGTGCAGATAGGTGCAGAACAGCCCATCATTTTCCAGGGGCTAAGTACATGTGGGTAAATGGTTAACCAGTTAGCAGGCAGGGCAGCCGGCCGGCCGGTAATTAGAGCCGCCCGCCCGGTGATAAGGGTGCAGTTAGGTGCAGAACAGCCCAGCAGCTCCAGGGGCTATGTACATGTGGGTAAATGGTGAACCAGTTAGCAGGCAGGGCAGCCGGCCGGCCGGTAATTAGAGCCGCCCGCCCGGTGATAAGGGTGCAGTTAGGTGCCGGCCAGCCCAGCAGCTCCAGGGGCTAAGTACATGCGGGTAAATGGTTAACCAGTTAGCAGGCAGGGCAGCCGGCCGGCAATTAGAGCCGCCCGCCCGCTAATCAGGGTGCAGTTCGGTGCAGAACAGCCCATCAGCTCCAGGGGCTAAGTACATGTGGGTAAATGGTTAACCAGTTAGCAGGCAGGGCAGCCGGCCGGTAATTAGAGCCGACCTCCCGGCCATTACGGGTGCAGTTAGGTGCCGACCAGCCCAGCAGCTCCAGGGGCTAAGTACATGTGGGTAAATGATTAACCAGTTAGCAGGCAGGGCAGCCGGCCGGTAATTAGAGCCGACCTCCCGGCCATAGGGCTGCAGTTAGGTGCCGACCAGCCCAGCAGCTCCAGGGGCTAAGTACATGTGGGTAAATGATGAACCAGTTAGCAGGCAGGGCAGCCGGCCGCTAATTACAGCCGCCCGCCCGCTAGTAAGGGTGCAGTTAGGTGCAGGACAGCCCATCAGTTTCCAGGGGCTAAGTACATGTGGGTAAATGGTTAACCAGTTAGCAAGGCAGGGCAGCCGGCCGGCCGGTAATTAGAGCCGGCCGCCTGTCCGCCCGCTAGTAAGGGTGCAGTTAGGTGCAGAACAGCCCATCAGTTTCCAGGGGCTAAGTACATGTGGGTAAAAGGTTAACCAGTTAGCAGGCAGGGCAGCCGGCCGGTAATTACAGCCGCCCGCCCGCTAATAAGGGTGCAGTTAGGTGCAGAACAGCCCATCAGTTTCCAGGGGCTAAGTACATGTGGGTAAATGGTTAACCAGTTAGCAAGGCAGGGCAGCCGGCCGGCCGGTAATTAGAGCCGGCCGCCTGTCCGCCCGCCAGTAAGGGTGCAGTGAGTTGCAGAACAGCCCATCAGTTTCCAGGGGCTAAGTACATGTGGGTAAATGGTTAACCAGTTAGCAGGCAGCGCAGCCGGCCGGGAATTACAGCCGGCCGCCTGTCCGCCCGCTAATAAGGGTGCAGTTAGGTGCAGGACAGCCCATCAGTTTCCAGGGGCTAAGTACATGTGGGTCAATGGTGAACCAGTTAGCAGGCAGAGCAGCCGGCCGGCAATTAGAGCCGCCCGCCCGCTAATCAGGGTGCAGTTAGGTGCAGGACAGCCCATCAGTTTCCAGGGGCTAAGTACATGTGGGTAAATGGTTAACCAGTTAGCAGGCAGGGCAGCCGGCCGGCCGGTAATTAGAGCCGGCCGCCTGTCCGCCCACTAATAAGGGTGCAGTTAGGTGCAGAACAGCCCATCAGTTTCCAGGGGCTAAGTACATGTGGGTAAATGGTTAACCAGCTAGCAAGGCAGGGCAGCCGGCCGGCCGGTAATTAGAGCCGGCCGCCTGTCCGCCCGCTAATAAGGGTGCAGTTAGGTGCAGGACAGCCCATCAGTTTCCAGGGGCTAAGTACATGTGGGTAAATGGTTAACCAGTTAGCAGGCAGGGCAGCCGGCCGGTAATTACAGCCGCCCGCCCGCTAATCAGGGTGCAGTTAGGTGCAGAACAGCCCATCAGTATCCAGGGGCTAAGTACATGTGGGTAAAGGGTTTACCAGTTAGCAGGCAGGGCAGCCGGCCGGCCGGCAATTAGTGCCGACCTCCCGGCAACAAGGGTGCAGTTAGGTCGCCGACCAGCCCAGCAGCTCCAGGGGCTAAGTATATGTGAGTAAATGGTTGACCAGTTAAGCAGGCATGGCAGCCGGCCGGTAAGCGGAGCGTCCCGCCCCGTAATACGGGTGCAGTTAGCTGCAGAACACACCGGCAGGTCCAGGGACGAAGTAGTGGACGGGGAAACGGTTAACCAGTTAACAGGCAGGGCAGCCGTACGGGCAGTAGAGCCGCCCGCCCCGTAATACGGGTGCAGTTCGCGGCAGACCAGCCCCGCAGCTCAAAAGTCTAAGTGGAGAACGGGGAACCGGTTGACCGGTGAGCCGAAGCATGCCAGCAGGCAGGGAAGGTGCAAAAAGGGCCGATAAGACCGAACCGGCACGAGTAACAGGCTGCCGGGGGCGGGTTCCCAGCAAACCAGGTGAGGGGGCGTGGCCGGAGGCCGCGCAGGAGAGCCGCCCGCCCGTGAGTACGGTTAGAGGCAGCAGCGGGCTTCCCCAGCAGGGCAGAAGCCGAAGTGCAGGGAGCGAAATGGTTAACCAGCGAGCAGGCAGCATTCCGGCAGGGCTGGAGGGCGAAAAACGGCGTAAAATAACGGACCGGCAGGAGGAAATGGCTGCCGGGGGGCGGACCCAGAGCCCCCACGTGAGGGGGCGGTTCGGGTGGCAGAGCCGCGCATGCGCGGTTGGAAAACGCGTCACGTCGGAGCAGGGTGAAATCATTAACCAGTCGGCCGCTTCGGCGTCGGCTGGCCGGGCCGAGGAGGGTCGGACCGGGGAAAGGTTCCCGGTTTCGTGTCCGTCGGGTGGTCCCGAGTGCGGCAGGAAAAAATCCGGAATCCTGGGAGCCTTTTTTAAAAAAGAACCGGTCCGGGATGGGGTCGGATTTGGAAGCGTTTGCGGGGCCTAGGTGCCTCTTCGTCGGCATGACTACCGGACGGTCACCCGCCGATCGGCATTTGCGATTTGTTGGCTGGGGAGGTTGGCGGGGTACCTGCAGAATAGTAGGAGGTGGCAAATCGAGAATCGGTCGACATCGCCAAGTGCCTTCTCGAGCCTCCAGGTCTGCAGGGACCGACCCAGGCTGCCCCCAAACCGACCGCGAGGCCGTGCCGGGCGGCCATTTTTGGCCATTTTCGGCATTTTTCGCGTCTTTCGGTAGGTCACGGAAAGCGGCGGCCTGAAGCCCGGGCGTGCCCGGGGAAGGCTCCCCTTCGCCCGCGGGACCGGATTTGCCCCGGAAACGTCCCGAAGCCGGCCGGGAAGGCGGTTTCGAGGGCGAAGCACCTCCGATTGCCTTCGCAAGGCCGGGGAAAGTGGCCCCTGGGCCCGGGAGAGCAAAATCCGTGCGAGGACGGAAGCCCATGAGGTCAGATCCGAGGCTCTTACCCGGCGCCCGGTGGGGGTATTCCCGCAAAGAGCAGCGAGTGCGCCCGGCGACGGGTCAAGTTGCAATTTCTGGCATGCCACTCCTGGAGCTGGTTCATGAGTTCCCCTCGGAAGTCCCGATGAGGAAAGGGCAAAATGGCGTTTTGCGGGCTTTGGGGCCTCTTCGTCGGTAGGACTACCGCCCGACCTTACGGTTGGAATTGTCGGCAGGGGAGGTTGGCGGGGTACCTGCAGAATAGTAGGAGGTGGCAAATCGAGAATCGGTCGACATCGCCAAAAACCTTCTCGAGCCTCCAGGTCTGCAGGGACCGACCCAGGCTGCCGCCAAACCGACCGACAGGCCCTGCCGGCGGCCATTTTTGGCCATTTTCGGCATTTTTCGCCTCTTTCGGCCGGGATGGAAAAGCGGCGGCCTGAAGCCCGGGCCTGCCCGGGGAGGCCTCCTAATCGCCCGGGGGACCGGATTTGCCCCGGTGAGAGCCCCGGAAACGTCCCGAAGCCGGCCGGGAAGGCGGCCAAGGACGAAGCACCTCGGATTGCATTGGCAGGCCGTGCAAAGTGGCCTCCGGGCCCGCGAGACAATGCAGGGTGCCCTCGGTGTGCCCCTGAGAAATGGTTAACCAAACGAAGGACAGTGCGCCTCGGATTGCATTGGCAGGCCGTGCAAAGGGGCCCCCGGGCCCGCGAGACGTTACAGATTGCCCTCGGTGAGCCCCTGAGAAATGGTTAACCAATTGGACTTAGTCTCTGGCGGAGAGACAAAGTGTTTTCACGAGAAATGGTTAACCAATTGGACTTCGTCTCTGGCAGAGAGGCAAAGTGTTTTCACGAGAAATGGTTAACCAATGAGGACAATGGACCTCGGGTTGCATTGGCAGGCCGGGCAAAGTGGCTCTTGGGCCCGCGAGAGCAAAATCCGTGCACAGACGGAAGTCCATGAGGTCAGATCCGAGGCCTTTACCCGGCACCCGGTGGGGGTATTCCCGCAGAGAGTAGCGAATCTGCCCGGCGACGGGTCAAGTTGCATTTTCTGGCATGCCACTCCTGGAGCTGGTTAATGAGTTCCCCTCGGAAGTCCCGATGAGGAAAGGGCAAAATGGCGTTTTGCGGGCTTTGGGGCCTCCTGGACGGTAGGACTACCGCCCGACCTTACGGTTGGAATTGTTGGCAGGGGAGGTTGGCGGGGTACCTGCAGAATAGTAGGAGGTGGCAAATCGAGAATCGGTCGACATCGCCAAAAACCTTCTCGAGCCTCCAGGTCTGCAGGGACCGACCCAGGCTGCCGCCAAACCGACCGACAGGCCCTGCCGGCGGCCATTTTTGGCCATTTTCGGCATTTTTCGCCTCTTTCGGCCGGGATGGAAAAGCGGCGGCCTGAAGCCCGGGCCTGCCCGGGGAGGCCTCCTAATCGCCCGGGGGACCGGATTTGCCCCGGTGAGAGCCCCCGAAACGTCCCGAAGCCGGCCGGGAAGGCGGCCAAGGGCGAAGCACCTCGGATTGCATTGGCAGGCCGTGCAAAGTGGCCTCCGGGCCCGCGAGACAATGCAGGGTGCCCTCGGTGTGCCCCTGAGAAATGGTTAACCAAACGAAGGACAGTGCGCCTCGGATTGCATTGGCAGGCCGTGCAAAGGGGCCCCCGGGCCCGCGAGACGTTACAGATTGCCCTCGGTGTGCCACTGAGAAATGGTTAACCAATTGGACTTAGTCTCTGGCAGAGAGGCAAAGTGTTTTCACGAGAAATGGTTAACCAATTGGACTTAGTCTCTGGCAGAGAGGCAAAGTGTTTTCAAGAGAAATGGTTAACCAATTGGACTTAGTCTCTGGCGGAGAGACAAAGTGTTTTCAAGAGAAATGGTGAACCAATTGGACTTAGTCTCTGGCAGAGAGGCAAAGTGTTCTCACGAGAAATGGTTAACCAATTGGACTTAGTCTCTGGCAGAGAGGCAAAGTGTTTTCAAGAGAAATGATTAACCAATTGGACTTAGTCTCTGGCAGAGAGGCAAAGTGTTTTCACGAGAAATGGTTAACCAATTGGACTTAGTCTCTGGCAGAGAGGCAAAGTGTTTTCAAGAGAAATGGTTAACCAATTGGACTTCGTCTCTGGCGGAGAGACAAAGTTTTTTCAAGAGAAATGGATAACCAATTGGACTTAGTCTCTGGCAGAGAGGCAAAGTGTTTTCACGAGAAATGGTTAACCAATTGGACTTGGTCTCTGGCAGAGAGGCAAAGTGTTTTCAAGAGAAATGGTTAACCAATTGGACTTAGTCTCTGGCAGAGAGGCAAAGTGTTTTCAAGAGAAATGGGTAACCAATTGGACTTGGTCTCTGAACGGCAGGCAAATTGTGGCCTTGAGAAATGATTAACCAATTGGACTTAGTCTCTGGCGGAGAGACAAAGTGTTTTCACGAGAAATGGTTAACCAATGGGACTTAGTCTCTGGCAGAGAGGCAAAGTGTTTTCCTGAGAAATGGTTAACCAATTGGACTTAGTCTCTGGCAGAGAGGCAAAGTGTTTTCCAGAGAAATGGTTAACCAATTGGACTTAGTCTCTGGCGGAGAGACAAAGTGTTTTCACGAGAAATGGTTAACCAATTGGACTTAGTCTCTGGCGGAGAGACAAAGTGTTTTCAAGAGAAATGGTTAACCAAATGGACTTAGTCTCTGGCAGAGAGGCAAAGTGTTTTCAAGAGAAATGGTTAACCAATTGGACTTAGTCTCTGGCAGAGAGGCAAAGTGATTTCAAGAGAAATGGTTAACCAATTGGACTTGGTCTCTGAACGGCAGGCAAATTGTGGCCTTGAGAAATGATTAACCAATTGGACTTAGTCTCTGGCGGAGAGACAAAGTGTTTTCACGAGAAATGGTTAACCAATTGGACTTAGTCTCTGGCAGAGAGGCAAAGTGTTTTCCTGAGAAATGGTTAACCAATTGGACTTAGTCTCTGGCAGAGAGGCAAAGTGTTTTCACGAGAAATGGATAACCAATTGGACTTAGTCTCTGGCAGAGAGGCAAAGTGTTTTCAAGAGAAATGGTTAACCAGTTGGACTTAGTCTCTGGCAGAGAGGCAAAGCGTTTTCCTGAGAAATGGTTAACCAATTGGACTTAGTCTCTGGCGGAGAGGCAAAGTGTTTTCAAGAGAAATGGTTAACCAATTGGACTTGGTCTCTGAACGGCAGGCAAATTGCGGCCATGAGAAATGGTTAACCAATTGGACTTAAGTCTCTGGCAGAGAGGCAAAGTGTTTTCCTGAGAAATGGTTAACCAATTGGACTTAGTCTCTGGTGGAGAGG
>NW_027597571.1:0-74783 GCF_964194155.1 Cetorhinus maximus
CCCCACACTCTCAGGCAGCGCGTGCCGGACCCTAACCCCTCAATTGACCCTCCCTCCCCCACAATCTCAGGCAGCGCGTTCCGGACCCTAACCCCTCGATTGACCCTCCCTCCCCCACACTCTCAGGCAGCGCGTTCCGGACCCAAAACGTTCGAATGACCCTCCCTCACCCACACTCTCAGCCAGTGCGTTCCGGACCCAAACCCCTTGATTGACCCTCCCTCCCCCACACTCTCAGGCAGCGTGTTCCATACCCTAACACCTCGATTGACCCTCCCTCCCCCACATTCTCAGGCAGCGCGTTCTGGACCATAACCCCTTGATTGACTCTCCCTCCCCCACACTCTCAGGCAGCATGTTCCATACCCTAACACCTCGATTGACCTTTCCTCCCCCACACTATCAGGCAGCGCGTTCCAGATCTTAACCACTCGATCGACCCTCCCTCCCCGACACTCTCAGGAAGCGCGTTCCAGATCTTAACCACTCGATCGACCCTCCCTCCCCGACACTCTCAGGAAGCGCGTTCCGGATCCAAAGCCCTCGATTGACCCTCCACCCCCTCACTCTCAGGCAGCGCGTTCCGGACCCTAACCCCTCGATTGACCCTCCCTCACCCACACTCTCAGGCAGCACGTTCCGGAACCTATCCCCTCGATTGACCCTCCCTCCCACACAATCTCAGGCAGCGTGTTCCGGAACCTAACCCCTCGATTGACCCTCCCTCCCCAACACTCTCAGGCAGAGCGTTCAGGACCCTAACCCCTCGATTGTCCCTCCCACCCCCACACTCTCAGGCAGCGCGTTCCGGACCCTAACCCCTCGATTGAACCTCCCTCCCCGACACGATCCGGCAGCGCGTACCGGACCCTAACCCCTTGATTGACCCTTCCTCACCCACACTCTCAGGCAACGCGTTCCGGACCCTAAACCCTCGAATGACCCTCCCTCACCCACACTCTCAGCCAGAGCGTTCCGGACCCTAACCCCTCGATTGAACCACCCTCCCCCACACTCTCAGTCAGCGCGTTCTGGACCCTAAACCCTTGAATGACCCTCCCTCACTCAAACTCTCAGCCAGCGCGGTCCGGATCCTAACCCCTCGATCGACCCTCCCTCCCCCACACTCTCAGGCAGCGCGTTCCAGATCCTATCCCTCGATTGACCGTCCCTCCCCCACACTCACAGGCAGCGCGTTCCGCACCCTAACCCCTCGATTGACCATCCCTCCCTCACACTCGCAGGTAGCACGTTTCGGTCCTGACCCCTCGAATGACCCTCCCTCCCCCACACTCTCAGGCAGCGCGGTCCTGACCCTAATACCTCGATTGACCCTCCCTGCCCCACACTCTCAGGCAGTGCGTTTCGGACCCTAACCCCTCGCTTGACCCTCCCACCCCCACACTCTCAGGCAGCGCGTTCCGGACTCTAACCACTCGATTGACCCTCCCTCCCCCACACACTCAGGCAGCGCGTTCCGGACCCTAACCCCTCGATTGACCCTCCCTCCCCGACACTCTCAGGCAGCACGTTCCGGAACCTATCCCCTCGATCGACCCTCCCTCCCCCACACTCTCAGGCAGCGCGTGCCGGACCCTAACCCCTCAATTGACCCTCCCTCCCCCACAATCTCAGGCAGCGCGTTCCGGACCCTAACCCCTCAATTGACCCTCCCTCCCCCACAATCTCAGGCAGCGCGTTCCGGACCCTAACCCCTCGATTGTTCCTCCCTCCCGCACACTCTCAGGTAGCAGGTTTCGGTCCAAACCCCTCGATTGACCCTCCCTCCCCCACACTCTCAGGCAGCGCGTTCGGGACCCTGACCCCTCGATTGACGTTCCCTCCCCCACACTCTCATGTAGCGCGTTCCGGGCCCTAACCCCTCGATTGACCCTCGCTCCCCCACACCCTCAGGCAGTGCGTTCCGGGCGCTAACCCCTCACTTGACCCTCCCACCTCCACAATCTCAGGTAGCGCGTTCCGGGCCCAAACCCCTCGATTGGCCCTCCCTGCCCCACACTCTCAGGCAGCGCGTTCCGGACTCTAACCCCTCGATTGACCCTCCCTCCCCCACACTCTCAGGCAGCGCGTTCCAGATCCTAACCCCTCGATTGACCCTCCCTCCCCGACACTCTCAGGCATCGCGTTCCAGATCCTAACCCCTCGATTGACCCTCCCTCCCCCACACACTCAGGCAGCGCGTTCCGGACCCTAACCCCTCGATTGACCCTCCCTCACCCACACTCTCAGGCAGCATGTTCAGGAACCTATCCCCTCGATTGACCCTCCTTCCCCCACACTCTCAGGCAGCGTGTGCCGGACCCTAACCCCTCGATTGACCCTACCTCCCCCACACTCTCAGGCAGATCGTTCCGGACCCTAACCCCTCGATTGTCCCTCCCACCCCCACACTCTCAGGCAGCGCGTTGCGGACCCTAACCCCTCGATTGACCCTCCCTCACCCACACTCTCAGGTTTCGCGTTCCGGGCCCTAACCCCTCGATTGACCCTCCCACCCCCACACTCTCAGGCAGCGCGTTCCGGACCCTAACCCCTCGATTGACCCTCCCTCCTCCACAATCTCAGGTAGCGCGTTCCGGACACAAACCCCTCGATTGGCCCTCCCTGCCCCACACTCTAAGGCAGCGCGTTCCGGACCCTAACCACTCGATTGACCCTCCCACCCCCACACGCTCAGGCAGCGCGTTCCGGACCCTAACCCCTCGATTGACCCTCACTCCCCCACACTCTCAGGCAGCACGTTCCGGACCCTGACCCCTCGATTGACACTCGCTCCCCCACACTCTCAGGCAGCGCGTTCCGGACCCTGACCCCTCGAATGACACTACCTCCCCCAAACTCTCAGGCAGCGCGTTCCCGACCCTAACCCCTCGATTGACACTCCCTCCCCCACACTCTCAGGAAGCGCGTTCCGGACCCTAAACCCTCGTTTGACCCTCCTTCCCCCACACTCTCAGGCAGCGCGTTCCGGACCCTAAACCCTCGATTGAACCTCCCTACCCCACACTCTCAGGCAGCGCGTTCCGGACCCTAACCCCACGATTGAACCTCCCTCCCCCACACTCTCAACCAGCGCGTTCCGGACCCTAGCCCCTTATTTGACCCTACTTCCCCCACACTCTGAGGCAGCGTGTTCCATACCCTAACACCTCGATTGTCCCTCCCACCCCCACACTCTCAGGCAGCGCGTTGCGGACCCTAACCCCTCGATTGACCCTCCCTCCCCCACACTCTCAGGCAGCGCGTTCCGGACCCTAACCCCTTATTTGACCCTACCTCCCCCACACTCTGAGGCAGCGTGTTCCATACCCTAACACCTCGATTGACCCTTCCTCCCCCACACTCCCAGGCAGCGCGTTCCGGATCCTAACCCCTCGATTGACCCTCCCTCCCCCACACCCACAGGCAGCGCGTTCCGGACCCTAACCCCTCGATTGACCCTCCCTCCCCCACATTCTCAGGCAGCGCGTTCCGGACCCTAACCCCTCGATTGACCCTCCCTCCCCCACACTCTCAGGCAGCACGTTCCGGACCCTGACCCCTCAATTGACACTCCCTCCCCCAAACTCTCAGGCAGCGCGTTCCAGAACCTAACCCCTCGATTGTCCTTCCCTCCCCCACACTCTCATGCAGCGCGTTTCAGATCCTAACCCCTCGATTGATCATCCCTCCCCCACACTCTCAGGCAGCGCGTACCGGATCCTAACCCTTCGATTGATCATCCCTCCCCCACACTCTCAGGCAGCGCGTTCCGGACGCTAACCCCTCGATTGACCCTCCCCCCCCCCCCACACACTCAGGCTGCGCGTTCCGGACCCTATCTCCTCGATTGACCCTCCCTCCCCCACTCTCTCAGGCAGCGCGTTCTAGACCATTACCCCACGATTGACCCTCCCTCCCCCACAATCTCAGGCAGCGCGTTCCGGATCGTAACCACTCGATGGACCCTCCCTTCCCCACACTCTCAGACAGCGCGTTCCGGACCCTAACCCCTCGATTGACCCTCCCTCCCCCACACTGTCAGGCAGCGCGTTCCGGATCCTAACCCCTCGATGGACCCTCCCTCACCCACACTCTCAGGCAGCGCGTTCCGGATCCTAACCCCTCGATGGACCCTCCCTCACCCACACTCTCAGACAGCGCGTTCCGGACCCTAACCCCCTCGATTGACCCTCCCTCCCCCACACTCTCAGGCAGCGCGTTCCGGATCCAAACCCCTCGATTGAACCACCCTCCCCCACACTCCCAGGCAGCGCGTTCCGGATCCGATCCCATCGATTGACCCTCCCTCCCCCACACTGTCAGGCAGCGCGTTCCAGATCCTAACCCCTCGATGGACCCTCCCTTCCCCAACCTCGCAGGCAGTGCGTTCCGGACCCTAACCCCTCGATTGAACCACCCTCCCCCACACTCTCAGGCAGCGCGTTCCAGACCCTAACCCCTCGATTGAATCTCCCTCCCCCACACTCTCAGGCAGCGCGTTCCGGACCCTAACCCCTCGATTGAATCTCCCACCCCCACACTCTCAGGCAGCGCGTAACGGACCCTAAACCCTCGAATGACCATCCCTCACCCACACTCTCAGCCAGCACGATCCGGATCCTAACCTCTCGCTTGACCCTTGCTCCCCTACACTCTCAGGCAGCGCGTTCCGGACCCAAACCCCTAGATTGACCCTCCCTCCCCCACACTCTCAGGCAGCGCGTTCCGGATCCTATCCCCTCGATTGAACCTCCCTCCCCGACACTCTCAGGCAGCGCGTTCCGGACTCTAACCACTCGATGACCCTCCCTCACTCACACTCTCAGGCAGCGCGTTCCGGACCCTAACCTCTCGATTGACCCTCCCTCCCCCACACTCTGAGGCAGCGCGTTCCAGACCCTAAGCCCTCGATTGACCCTCCCTCCCTCATACACTCAGGCAGCGCGTTCCGGACCCTAACCCCTCGATTGACCCTCCCTCCCCCACACTCTCAGGCAGCGCGTTCCGGACCCAAAACGTTCGAATGACCCTCCCTCACCCACACTCTCAGCCAGTGCGTTCCGGACCCAAACCCCTTGATTGACCCTCCCTCCCCCACACTCTCAGGCAGCGTGTTCCATACCCTAACACCTCGATTGACCCTCCCTCCCCCACATTCTCAGGCAGCGCGTTCTGGACCATAACCCCTTGATTGACTCTCCCTCCCCCACACTCTCAGGCAGCATGTTCCATACCCTAACACCTCGATTGACCTTTCCTCCCCCACACTATCAGGCAGCGCGTTCCAGATCTTAACCACTCGATCGACCCTCCCTCCCCGACACTCTCAGGAAGCGCGTTCCAGATCTTAACCACTCGATCGACCCTCCCTCCCCGACACTCTCAGGAAGCGCGTTCCGGATCCAAAGCCCTCGATTGACCCTCCACCCCCTCACTCTCAGGCAGCGCGTTCCGGACCCTAACCCCTCGATTGACCCTCCCTCACCCACACTCTCAGGCAGCACGTTCCGGAACCTATCCCCTCGACTGACCCTCCCTCCCACACAATCTCAGGCAGCGTGTTCCGGAACCTAACCCCTCGATTGACCCTCCCTCCCCAACACTCTCAGGCAGAGCGTTCAGGACCCTAACCCCTCGATTGTCCCTCCCACCCCCACACTCTCAGGCAGCGCGTTCCGGACCCTAACCCCTCGATTGAACCTCCCTCCCCGACACGATCCGGCAGCGCGTACCGGACCCTAACCCCTTGATTGACCCTTCCTCACCCACACTCTCAGGCAACGCGTTCCGGACCCTAAACCCTCGAATGACCCTCCCTCACCCACACTCTCAGCCAGAGCGTTCCGGACCCTAACCCCTCGATTGAACCACCCTCCCCCACACTCTCAGTCAGCGCGTTCTGGACCCTAAACCCTTGAATGACCCTCCCTCACTCAAACTCTCAGCCAGCGCGGTCCGGATCCTAACCCCTCGATCGACCCTCCCTCCCCCACACTCTCAGGCAGCGCGTTCCAGATCCTATCCCTCGATTGACCGTCCCTCCCCCACACTCACAGGCAGCGCGTTCCGCACCCTAACCCCTCGATTGACCCTCCCTCCCTCACACTCGCAGGTAGCACGTTTCGGTCCTGACCCCTCGAATGACCCTCCCTCCCCCACACTCTCAGGCAGCGCGGTCCTGACCCTAATACCTCGATTGACCCTCCCTGCCCCACACTCTCAGGCAGTGCGTTTCGGACCCTAACCCCTCGCTTGACCCTCCCACCCCCACACTCTCAGGCAGCGCGTTCCGGACTCTAACCACTCGATTGACCCTCCCTCCCCCACACACTCAGGCAGCGCGTTCCGGACCCTAACCCCTCGATTGACCCTCCCTCCCCGACACTCTCAGGCAGCACGTTCCGGAACCTATCCCCTCGATCGACCCTCCCTCCCCCACACTCTCAGGCAGCGCGTGCCGGACCCTAACCCCTCAATTGACCCTCCCTCCCCCACAATCTCAGGCAGCGCGTTCCGGACCCTAACCCCTCGATTGACCCTCCCTCCCCCACACTCTCAGGCAGCGCGTTCCGGACCCAAAACGTTCGAATGACCCTCCCTCACCCACACTCTCAGCCAGTGCGTTCCGGACCCAAACCCCTTGATTGACCCTCCCTCCCCCACACTCTCAGGCAGCGTGTTCCATACCCTAACACCTCGATTGACCCTCCCTCCCCCACATTCTCAGGCAGCGCGTTCTGGACCATAACCCCTTGATTGACTCTCCCTCCCCCACACTCTCAGGCAGCATGTTCCATACCCTAACACCTCGATTGACCTTTCCTCCCCCACACTATCAGGCAGCGCGTTCCAGATCTTAACCACTCGATCGACCCTCCCTCCCCGACACTCTCAGGAAGCGCGTTCCAGATCTTAACCACTCGATCGACCCTCCCTCCCCGACACTCTCAGGAAGCGCGTTCCGGATCCAAAGCCCTCGATTGACCCTCCACCCCCTCACTCTCAGGCAGCGCGTTCCGGACCCTAACCCCTCGATTGACCCTCCCTCACCCACACTCTCAGGCAGCACGTTCCGGAACCTATCCCCTCGATTGACCCTCCCTCCCACACAATCTCAGGCAGCGTGTTCCGGAACCTAACCCCTCGATTGACCCTCCCTCCCCAACACTCTCAGGCAGAGCGTTCAGGACCCTAACCCCTCGATTGAACCTCCCTCCCCGACACGATCCGGCAGCGCGTACCGGACCCTAACCCCTTGATTGACCCTTCCTCACCCACACTCTCAGGCAACGCGTTCCGGACCCTAAACCCTCGAATGACCCTCCCTCACCCACACTCTCAGCCAGAGCGTTCCGGACCCTAACCCCTCGATTGAACCACCCTCCCCCACACTCTCAGTCAGCGCGTTCTGGACCCTAAACCCTTGAATGACCCTCCCTCACTCAAACTCTCAGCCAGCGCGGTCCGGATCCTAACCCCTCGATCGACCCTCCCTCCCCCACACTCTCAGGCAGCGCGTTCCAGATCCTATCCCTCGATTGACCGTCCCTCCCCCACACTCACAGGCAGCGCGTTCCGCACCCTAACCCCTCGATTGACCCTCCCTCCCTCACACTCGCAGGTAGCACGTTTCGGTCCTGACCCCTCGAATGACCCTCCCTCCCCACACTCTCAGGCAGCGCGGTCCTGACCCTAATACCTCGATTGACCCTCCCTGCCCCACACTCTCAGGCAGTGCGTTTCGGACCCTAACCCCTCGCTTGACCCTCCCACCCCCACACTCTCAGGCAGCGCGTTCCGGACTCTAACCACTCGATTGACCCTCCCTCCCCCACACACTCAGGCAGCGCGTTCCGGACCCTAACCCCTCGATTGACCCTCCCTCCCCGACACTCTCAGGCAGCACGTTCCGGAACCTATCCCCTCGATCGACCCTCCCTCCCCCACACTCTCAGGCAGCGCGTGCCGGACCCTAACCCCTCAATTGACCCTCCCTCCCCCACAATCTCAGGCAGCGCGTTCCGGACCCTAACCCCTCGATTGTTCCTCCCTCCCGCACACTCTCAGGTAGCAGGTTTCGGTCCAAACCCCTCGATTGACCCTCCCTCCCCCACACTCTCAGGCAGCGCGTTCGGGACCCTGACCCCTCGATTGACGTTCCCTCCCCCACACTCTCATGTAGCGCGTTCCGGGCCCTAACCCCTCGATTGACCCTCCCTCACCCACACTCTCAGGCAGCATGTTCAGGAACCTATCCCCTCGATTGACCCTCCTTCCCCCACACTCTCAGGCAGCGTGTGCCGGACCCTAACCCCTCGATTGACCCTACCTCCCCCACACTCTCAGGCAGATCGTTCCGGACCCTAACCCCTCGATTGTCCCTCCCACCCCCACACTCTCAGGCAGCGCGTTGCGGACCCTAACCCCTCGATTGACCCTCCCTCACCCACACTCTCAGGTTTCGCGTTCCGGGCCCTAACCCCTCGATTGACCCTCCCACCCCCACACTCTCAGGCAGCGCGTTCCGGACCCTAACCCCTCGATTGACCCTCCCTCCTCCACAATCTCAGGTAGCGCGTTCCGGACACAAACCCCTCGATTGGCCCTCCCTGCCCCACACTCTAAGGCAGCGCGTTCCGGACCCTAACCACTCGATTGACCCTCCCACCCCCACACGCTCAGGCAGCGCGTTCCGGACCCTAACCCCTCGATTGACCCTCACTCCCCCACACTCTCAGGCAGCACGTTCCGGACCCTGACCCCTCGATTGACACTCGCTCCCCCACACTCTCAGGCAGCGCGTTCCGGACCCTGACCCCTCGAATGACACTACCTCCCCCAAACTCTCAGGCAGCGCGTTCCCGACCCTAACCCCTCGATTGACACTCCCTCCCCCACACTCTCAGGAAGCGCGTTCCGGACCCTAAACCCTCGTTTGACCCTCCTTCCCCCACACTCTCAGGCAGCGCGTTCCGGACCCTAAACCCTCGATTGAACCTCCCTACCCCACACTCTCAGGCAGCGCGTTCCGGACCCTAACCCCACGATTGAACCTCCCTCCCCCACACTCTCAACCAGCGCGTTCCGGACCCTAACCCCTTATTTGACCCTACTTCCCCCACACTCTGAGGCAGCGTGTTCCATACCCTAACACCTCGATTGTCCCTCCCACCCCCACACTCTCAGGCAGCGCGTTGCGGACCCTAACCCCTCGATTGACCCTCCCTCACCCACACTCTCAGGTTTCGCGTTCCGGGCCCTAACCCCTCGATTGACCCTCCCACCCCCACACTCTCAGGCAGCGCGTTCCGGACCCTAAGCCCTCGATTGACCCTCCCTCCTCCACAATCTCAGGTAGCGCGTTCCGGACACAAACCCCTCGATTGGCCCTCCCTGCCCCACACTCTAAGGCAGCGCGTTCCGGACCCTAACCACTCGATTGACCCTCCCACCCCCACACGCTCAGGCAGCGCGTTCCGGACCCTAACCCCTCGATTGACCCTCACTCCCCCACACTCTCAGGCAGCACGTTCCGGACCCTGACCCCTCGATTGACACTCGCTCCCCCACACTCTCAGGCAGCGCGTTCCGGACCCTGACCCCTCGAATGACACTACCTCCCCCAAACTCTCAGGCAGCGCGTTCCCGACCCTAACCCCTCGATTGACCATCCCTCCCCACACTCTCAGGAAGCGCGTTCCGGACCCTAAACCCTCGATTGACCCTCCCTCCCCCACACTCTCAGGCAGCGCGTTCCGGACCCTAAACCCTCGATTGAACCTCCCTACCCCACACTCTCAGGCAGCGCGTTCCGGACCCTAACCCCTCGATTGAACCTCCCTCCCCCACACTCTCAACCAGCGCGTTCCGGACCCTAACCCCTTATTTGACCCTACTTCCCCCACACTCTGAGGCAGCGTGTTCCATACCCTAACACCTCGATTGACCCTTCCTCCCCCACACTCCCAGGCAGCGCGTTCCGGACCCTAACCCCTCGATTGACCCTCCCTCCCCCACACTCTCAGGCAGCGCGTTCCGGATCCTATCCACTCGATTGACCCTCCCTCCCCCACACTGTCAGGCAGCGGGTTCCGATCCTAACCCCTCGAGTGACCCTCCCTCCCTCACACTTTCAGGCAGCGCGTTCCGTACCCTAACCCCTCGATTGACCCTCCCTCACCCACAGTTTCAGGCAGCGCGTTCCAGATCCTAACCCCTCGATTGACCCTCCCTCCCCCACACTCTCAGGCAGCGCGTTCCGGACCCTAACCTCTCGATTGACCCTCCCTCCCCCACACTCTCAGGCAACGCGTTCCGGACCCTAACCCCTCGATTGACCCTCCCTCCCCCACACTCTCAGGCAGGGCGTTCCGGACCCTAACCCCTCGATTGACCACTCCACCCCCACACTCTCAGGCAGCGCGTTCCCGATCCTAACGCCTGATTGACCCTCCCTCCCCGACACTCCCAGGCAGCGTGTTCCAGATCCTAACCCCTCGATTGACCATCCCAACCCCACACTCTCAGGCAGCGCCTTCCGGACCCTAACCCCTCGATTGTCCCTCCCTCCACCACACTCTCAGGCAGCGCATTCCCGATCCTAACCCAACGATTGACCCTCCCTCCCGCACACTCTCAGGCAGCGCGTTCCGGACCCTGACCCCTCGATTGACACTCCCTCCCCCACACTCTCAGGCAGCGCGTTCCAAAACCTAACCCCTCGATTGAACCTCCCTCCCCCACACTCTCAGGCAGCGCATTCCCGATCCTAACCCAACGATTGACCCTCCCTCCCGCACACTCTCAGGCAGCGCGTTCCGGACCCTAACCCCTCGATTGACACTCCCTCCCCCACACTCTCAGGCAGCGCGTTCCAAAACCTAACCCCTCGATTGAACCTCCCTCCCCCACACTCTCAGGCAGCGCGTGCCGGACCCTAAACCCTCGGATCACCCTCCCTCACCCACACTCTCA
Source organism: Cetorhinus maximus (assembly GCF_964194155.1). Lineage (NCBI taxonomy): Eukaryota > Metazoa > Chordata > Chondrichthyes > Lamniformes > Cetorhinidae > Cetorhinus > Cetorhinus maximus. The sequence continues at coordinate 10,978 of NW_027597571.1, forward strand.
GCCAGCGCGTTCCGGACCCTAACCCCTTATTTGACCCTCCATCCCCCACACTCTCAGGCAGCGCGTTCCTGATCCTAACCCCTCGATTGACCCTCCCTCCCCCACACTCTCAGGCAGCGCATTCCGGAACCTAACTCCTCGATTGACCCTCCCTGGACCACAATCTCAGGCAACGCGTTCCGGATCCTAACCCCTCGATTCACCCTCCCTCCCCCACACACTCAGGCAGCGCGTTCCGGATCCTAACCCCCTCGATAGACCCTCCCTCCACCACACTCTCAGGCAGTGCGTTTCAGATCCTAACCCCTCGATTGACCCTCCTCTCCCTCCCACACACTCTCAGGCAGCGCGTTCCGGACCCTAACCCGTCGATTGACCCTCCCTTCCCCACACTCTCAGGCAGCGCGTTTCAGATCCTAACCCCTCGATTGACCCTCCTCTCCCTCCCCCACACTCTCAGGCAGCGCGTTCCCGATCCTAACCCTTCGATTGATCATCCCTCCCCCACACTCTCAGGCAGCGCGTTCCGGACGCTAACCCCTCGATTGACCCTCCCTCCCCAACACTCCTAGGCACCGCGTTCCGGACCCTAACCCCTCGATTGACCCTCCCTCCCCCACACTCTCAGACAGCGCGTTGCGGACCCTAACCCCTTGATAGACGCTCTCTCCCCACAATCTCAGGCAGCGCGTTCCGGACCCTAACCCCTCGATTGACCCTCCCTGCCCAACATTCTCAGGCAGCGTGTTCCGGACCCTAACCGCTCGCTTGAACCTCCCTCCCCCAAACTCTCAGGCAGCGCGTTCCGGACCCTAACCCCTCGATTGACCCTCCCTCCCCGACACTTTCAGGCAGCGCGTTCCGGATCCTAACCCCTCGATTGAACCTCCCGCCCCCACACTCTCAGGCAGCGCGTTCCGGACCCTAACCCCTCGATTGAACCACCCTCCCCCACACTCTCAGGCAGCGCGTTCCGGACCCTAAACCGTCGAATGACCATCCCTCACCTACACTGTCAGCCAGCGCGATCCGGATCCTAACCCCTCGCTTGACCCTTCCTCCCCCACACTCTCAGGCAGCGCGTTCCGGACCCTAACACCTCGATTGACCCTCCCTCCCACACACTCTCAGGCAGCGCGTTCCAGATCCTAACCCCTCGATTGACCCTCCCTCCTCCACACGCTCAGGCTGCGCGTTCCGGATCCTATCCCCTCGATTGACCCTCCCTCCCCGACACTCTCAGGCAGCGCGTTCCGGACTCTAACCACTCGATTGACCCTCCCTCCCCCACACACTCAGGCAGCGCGTTCCGGACCCTAACCCCTCGATTGACCCTCCCTCACCCACACTCTCAGGCAGCACGTTCCGGAACCTATCCCCTCGATTGATCCTACCTCCCCCACAATCTCAGGCAGCGTGTTCCGGAACCTAAGCCCTCGATTGACCCTCCCTCCCCAACACTCTCAGGCAGAGCGTTCAGGACCCTAACCCCTCGATTGTCCCGCCCTCCCCCACACTCTCAGGCAGCGCGTTCCGGACCCTAACCCCTCGATTGAACCTCCCTCCCCGACACTATCCGGCAGCGCGTACCGGACCCTAACCACTCGATTGACCCTCCCTCCCCCACACTCTCAGGCAGCGCGTTCCGGACCCTAACCCCTTGATGGACCCTTCCTCACCCACACTCTCAGGCAATGCGTTCCGGACCCTAAACCCTCGAATGACCCTCCCTCACCCACACTCTCAGCCAGAGCGTTCCGGACCCTAACCCCTCGATTGAACCTCCCTCCCCCACACTATCAGTCAGCGCGTTCTGGACCCTAAACCCTTGAATGACCCTCCCTCACCCACACTCTCAGCCAGCGCGGTCCGGATCCTAACCCCTCGATCGACCCTCCCTCCCCCACACTCTCAGGCAGCGCGTTCCAGATCCTAACCCCTCGATTGACCCTCCCTCCCCCACACTCTCAGGCAGCGCGTTCCAGATCCTAACCCCTCGATTGACCCTCCCTCCCCCACACTCACAAGCAGCGCGTTCCGGACCCTAACCCCTCGATTGACCCTCCCTCCCCGACACTCTCAGGCATCGCGTTCCAGATCCTAACCCCTCGATTGACCCTCCCACCCCCACACTCTCAGGCAGCGCATTCCGGACTCTAACCACTCGATTGACCCTCCCTCCCCCACACATTCAGGCAGTGCGTTCCGGACCCTATCCCCTCGATTGACCCTCCCTCCCCCGCACTCTCAGGCAGCGTGTGCCGGACCATAACCCCTCGATTGACCCTACCTCCCCCACACTCTCAGGCAGATCGTTCCGGACCCTAACCCCTCGATTGTCCCACCCTCCCCCACACTCTCAGGCAGCGCGTTGCGGACCCTAACCCCTCGATTGACCCTCCCTCCCCCACACTCTCAGGCAGCGCGTTCCAGATCCTAACCCCTTGATTGACCCTCCCTCCCCCACACTCTCAGGCAGTGCTTTCCAGATCCTAACCCCTCGATTGACCCTCCCTCCCCCACACTCTCAGGCAGCACGTTCAGGAACCTATCCCCTCGAGTGACCCTCCCTCCCCCACACACAGAGGCAGCGCGTTCCGGACCGTAACCCCTCGATTGACCCTCCCTCCCCGACACTCTCAGGCAGCGCGTTCCGGACTCTAACCCCTCGATTGACCCTCCCTCCCCGATACTCTCAGGCAGCGCGTTCCGGACCCTAACCCCTCGATTGACCCTCCCTCCCCCACACTCTCAGGCAGCGCGTTCCAGATCCTAACCCCTCGATTAACCCTCCCTCCCCCACACTCTCAGGCAGCGCGTTCCATACCCTAACCCCTCGATTGACCCTCCGTCCCCCATACTCTTAGGCAGCGCGTTCCAGATCCTAACCCCTCGATTGACCCTCCCTCCCCGACACTCTCAGGCAGCGCGTTCCGGACCCTAACCCCTCGATTGACCCTCCCTCCCCCACACTCTCAGGCAGCACGTTCCGGACCCTAACCCCTCGATTGACCCTCCCTCCCCCACACTCTCAGGCAGCGCGTTCCGGACCCTAACCACTCGATTGACCCTCCCGCCCCCACACTCTCAGGCAGCGCGTTCCAGACCCTAATCCCTCGATTGACCCTACCTCCCCCACACTCTCAGGCAGCGCGTTCCGGACACTAACCACTCGATTGACCCTCCCTCCCGCACACTCTCAGGCAGCGCGTTCCGGACCCTAACCCCTCGATTGACCCTCTCTCCCCCACACACTCAGGCAGCGCGTTCCGGACCCTAACCCCTCGATTGACCCTCCCTCCCCCACACTCTCAGGCAGGGCGTTCCGGACCCTAACCCCTCGATTGACCCTCCCTCCCCCATACACTCAGGCAGCGCGTTCCGGACGCTAACTCCTCGATTGACCCTCCCTCCCCCACACTCTCAGACTGCGCGTTCCGGACTCTAACCCCTCGAATGACCCTCCCTCCCCGATACTCTCAGGCAGCGCGTTCCAGATCCTAACCCCTCGATTAACCCTCCCTCCCCCACACTCTCAGGCAGCGTGTTCCGGATCCTATCCCCTCGATTAACCCTCCCTCCCCCACACTCTCAGGCAGCGCGTTCCAGATCCTAACCCCTCGATTGACCCTCCCTCCCCCACACTCTCAGGCACTTTGGACTGAGCCAAAGAGATATTTCTTCACTCAGAGGGTCGTGAATCTTTGGGTTTCTCTACCCCAGAGGGTTGTGGATGCTGCGTCATTGAGGACATTCCAGACCGGGATCGAGAGGTTTTCGGTCTCTCAGGGAATCGAGAGATACGGGGAGCGGGCGGGAGGGAGGATTTGAGGCAGAGGATAGTACTGAATGGCGGAGCAGGCTCGAGGGGCCGAATGTCGTTCTCCTGACCCTGGGTGTCACCAACCTTTGCCAGTGGTTTGGGCAAATGCCTTGCAAACCTTCCAGCGTGCAGGGGAGGGATGGCATCTTGGAACTGTGTGTCCTGCCAACTTGTGCCAGTGGCTTGGGTAATGGGCAGTGCAAACCTTCTACTATTGGGGGGTGGGGCAGTGGTTGGGAGAGGAGGGGTAGCACCTCTGAACCGTGTGTCCTGTCAATGGGCGCCAATGGTTTGGATAGATGGCGTGCAACCATATTCGCGTAGGGAGGGTGGGGGGGGGGGCATCTCTGACGCATTCCTCATGCCAACTGGCACCAAGGGTGTTGGCTAATGGGAAGAGGAACCTTCTAGCTTGGGCATCTCTTGAGCCTTGCGTCTTGCCGGTGAGTGCCAAGGGTTTGAATATATGGTGTGCTACCCTTATAGTGTGGGGAGGGGACATCTCTAAAGCTGGTGGGGGGAGCGGTTGGGTAGGGGGAAAGGCAGGAACAGAGGGAACTGGGGGTATATGTGTATAAATTATTGAAGGTTGCAGGACTGGTCGAGAGAGCGGTTAATAAAGCAGACAGTACGCTGGGCTTTAGTAATAGGGGCATAGGGCACAAGAGCAAGGAGGTGTTATTGAACTTGTATAAAACACTCATTTGGTCCCAACTAGAGTATTGTGTCCAGTTCTGGGCTCCACACTTTAGGAAGGATTTGAGGGAATTAGAGAGAGAGAGAGAGAGTGCAGGAAAGATTCACGAGAACGGTTCCAGGGACGAGGAACTTCAGTTCCATGGATCGATTGGAGAAGTTGGGATTGTTCTCCTCGGAGAAGAGAAGGTCGAGAGGAGATTTGATCGAGGTGTTCAAAATCGTGAGTGGGTCTGGGACAGAGTGGATGAGGAGAAACTGTTCCCATTGGGGGAAGGATGGAGAAGCAGAGGGACACGGATTGAAGGCGATGGGTAAAAGGAGCGACGGAGACACGAGGAGAAACTTCTTCACGCAGTGAGGGGTTAGGATCTGGAACGTGCTGCCTGAGAGTGTGGGGGAGGGAGGGTCAATCGAGGGGTTAGGGTCTGGAACGCGCTGCCTGAGAGTGTGGGGGAGGGAGGGTCAATTGAGGGGTTCGAGAGGGAATGGGATTGTTATCGGGAGAGGAGGAATGGGCAGGGTTAACGGGGGAAGGTTGGGGGAGCGGCTGGTGGTGGGGGGGGTGGGGAGATGGAGTGGCGCCAGGTGAAATGTTCATTTGGAGAGCCGGCACTGACACGACGGGCCGAGTGGCCTCTCCCTCCCCCAGCGCTGGTAACAACCCCGCCCCGGTGTGATGCGTGCCGACCGCAGGCCGATGGTTCGAGAGGGCGTCTGCACAACCCCCCTCCTCTGCCCCGACCCTGACCCTGACCCCGACCCCGACCCGTCCTACCTCGGAACAGCTTCAGAGGCAGAAGCATTTTGACGTGGGTCGAGCGGTAACTCTGCCCGCTGTGCCATGCCCCAGTGGTGATGGCTGGGGGTAAGTTGGTTTGCAGATTGGTGGGGGAGGGGGGGCAAAGATGCCAACAAAATGGCAGCTTGGCCAAGGGGCTGGGGGGGAGGGGAGCAGGGGTCACCTAGGGGTCAGGGGCGGCCGTTATCTTTCGAACGTCCGGAGGATTCAAACCAATCCGTGTCCGGCACGTGATGTCAGCGTGACTGACCCACCCCCCACCCTCCAAAAAACTGTCCCGTGGTGGGGGGCGTGGTCGGCCTTCCAGAAGGGGGTGGGGATTGCGGTGACGTCAACGCGACCGCCTGCCCATCACCGCATGAGTGCGCGCGCGCGAGTGCGTGCGCGCGCGCTCGTGTGGGGGAATGCGAGCGTAATGACGTTTGCTCGTCACATGGCTGGTAGGGGGAGGGGAATCTTGAACGTCAGCGGACCAGTCTGTCTTCCAATGTTGGGGCCGGGGTGGGGGGAGGGGGGGAGGGGGTGCTTTCCTGGCGTAGTGACGTCACGCGTCCGTGCACCACAGCGATCGGATAGGGCGCGGTGACGTCAATGCGCCGACTCATCCTGCCGTCTACTGTGTGGGCGTAGTGACGTCAGCGCGTCCAAGTCATAACAGGGTTTTGGGGAAAAGGGGCGGGTGCGATGACACCGGCCTGTCAACCCGCTCCCCTGTGTGTTTGCGCCTGGGGGGGGGTGTTGAGGACGTAATAACGTCAGTGCGTCCGAGGCGGGTGGGGGAAGAGATGGTGTGTTGGGGGGGGCCGGACGTAGCGACGTCCGCGCGTCCGATCATATGGGGGGGGTGTGGGATTGCGGTGTCGTCAACGCGCCAACCCGCAGCCGTCACCCAGGGGTGTGCGTGTGTGGGTAAGCGTATTGACGTCACGTGCCTTGCACGTAACGTGGAGGCGGGGCAATGCAGTGATGTCAACGCGCCGACCTGTCAAGCCATCCCTTGTGCGTGTCTGTTGAGGGAGTTGGCGTAGTGACGTCAGCGCGTCCGTGCGGGGATAGGGAGAGGGGTCACGCCAGCGAGCCATCCCCACCCCCACCTAGTGTATGCGTGTGTTTGTGTTGGGTACGGTTGGCGCAATGACGTCAGCGCGTGCGATCTGGGGTTGGGGTGGAGGAGGAGAGCGGACGCAGTGACGCCAGCGCGTCCGAACCGGTGGGTTGGGGGGGGGGGGTGGGTGTGGGAAAGACACATTAAGCCCGTCCGTCCTCCCTGTGACGTGCCCACGTCGGGCGGAGCGACGTCAGCGTGCCCGCCGGCGGTGCGCGCGTCTCCGCCCCCCCCCTCCCCCCTCCCCCCAACTAATTCCAGACGTCAACGCCCTTCTTCTTCCGATTGGTGGAGCGGGGTTGGCGGACGTCACGGCGTCGGGGAAAAGACGGACCGTGAGCGCGCGCGCGCTCGCTAGCTGGACGGACGGACGACAGTGGAAGTGGGGGGAAGGGGAAAAGAGGTAGGGGGTGGGGAGGCGGAAGACAAAGCAGCAGCAGCGGCGGAGGAGGAGGAGGAGGACGGGCGGAAGGACGGCGGAGCTGACAGGAGGAGGGCGGCGGACCGAGAGGAGATTGCGGGGAGTTATTTAAATCCTCCACCTATATATATATATAAAGAAGCCCATCGACACACGGAGAGAAGGGAGCGAGCTCCAAGCTCGGCCGCCATGTTGGTAATGGCGGTGGCGGCGGCGGCAGCGGCGGCGGAGGCGGCGGCCACAAGATGGCGGGCGGAAGAGCGGCGGGGCGAGCGGCGGGGCCAGCGGGCGAGCGGCCCGAGCCAATGAGGCCGCGGAGGGGAGAGCGAGGAGGAGCGGCAGAGACACCGAGAGCAGGAGGAGAAGGAGGAGGAGGAGCAGCCGAGGCGGCGGCGAGGAGGAGGAGGCGGCGGCGGCAGCAACAGCGGCGACGGGACGGGACGGGAGGCGCCGGCCGCCATTAACCCCCCTCCCCTGACCCCCTTTTACCCCCCCCTCATCATTTCCCTTAAAGGCGCAGGTCGCCCTCCCTCATCACCACCCCCCTCACCTCACTTACTGTCGGAGGACATTTATTCCCCCCCCCTCCCCTCAATCCCCTACACACACACACATTAAAACCCCCCCCTCTCATTTCTTAACCATTATATCCAAAAAGCACCCACTTTTGGAAAGGATCAGCAACTTTTTTGTTTTTCTTGTATGAGTTGCAACCCTCCCCACCCCCCCAAAACAAGGAAAGTTCCCCTCACTCCCTCCCTCCAATACTCCCTAACTCCCTCACTCCCTCCCTCCATCACTCCCTAGCTCCCTCCCTCCATCACTCCCTAGCTCCCTTCCTCCATCACTCCCCAGCTCCCTCCCTCCATCACTCCCCAGCTCCCTCCCTCCATCACTCCCTAGCTCCCTTCCTCCATCACTCCCCAGCTCCCTCCCTCCATCACTCCCCAGCTCCCTCCCTCCATCACTCCCTAGCTCCCTCCCTCCATCACTCCCCAGCTCCCTCCCTCCATCACTCCCTAGCTCCCTCCCTCCATCACTCCCTAGCTCCCTCCCTCCATCACTCCCTAGCTCCCTCACTCCCTACCTTCCTCCTCTGGAACTGACTCAATTCTGTCTCTCTCTCCCCCTCCCCCCAAAATCTCTCTCTCTCCCTTTTTTTTTTGGCTTTTGTTTATCGAGATTTAGAGTCAAGCCTCTTTTTTTTTCCTCTCTCTGTCTTTGAATCCCCCCCCCCTCCCTCCCTCCCCACCTCCAGCAGCAGTAAATTATTGGGGAAATTAGCCTGAAAAGAGAGGGGAAGCCTATTTCGTTGGATGTGTGTGTGTGTTTTTTATTCCCCCCCCCTCCCCCCCCAGCAACTCTGATTTCTTAAGAAGCAAAGTCCATCCCAAAGAAGCAACCTCGGGTCTACTTGGACATTTATAAGGTGCAATATATATTTTTTTTCCTCCTCTTTTTGCCCCACTCCCACCCACTTCAAGATTCGTGCTTTTTCCTTTTTTTAATTCTACCCTCCCACCCTCCCTCCCTTCTCTCCAGGAAGTCCATCTAAGGATATCTGTCTTCCTTTTGGAAATCCCTCGAGAAGATAATTCCAGGAGGCTCGTTTCTTTAACCCACACATGGAATGCGTCTGAGGAGACCTTGTACTTCAGTGCTTTTGGTTTTTAAACCCCTTTCTGGAACCTCCTCTTGCGTTTGTCTACTTTTGGATGCGCTTGTAATAAGGGAACGAGAACAGAAAAAGGACGTCACATTCTTCTCTATGACAGCAAGACTTTAGGGAAGGGAGTGGACTTTAACGTTAATTTTTTTTTTAAAAGAAGAAATATCCTTTAATATTTATATCAGTACTGACAACCCGTACAAACTTTGACAAACGGGTGAAACCGAACATGGAAGTGCCACCCAGGGCAGGTGGCTATCGCCAGAGCCGGAGGTCTCGGTCCCAGAGGGACAGAGAGAGGAAGATGGCCGGGACTGGGGGCAGGGACTCCAGGCCCTACTCGCCCTCCTCTGGGTCAGACCGAGAGACGGGGGAGGGTCCGGGCTCCTCCAGGCCCAGGCCTCCCAGGCGCAGGAGGAGGGAGTCCACGTCCTGCGAGGAGGATATCATCGATGGGTTTGCCATCACCAGCTTCCCAACGCTGGAGGCCCTGGAGGTAAGCAGTCTCCCGGTGACGGGATACACGGTTGTGGTTTATCTATGAAAGGAAGCCGTGCAAATCCCCCCTCTCTTTCTCCCCTGCTCCACTCGGCTGTCTTCTAGCCTGACGCGCTCATCTGATGCCTGCCTCGCTTTCAGAGAGGAAAAAAATTAGTGCTTGCTTAAACTTGACAGTTTAAAAAAAAATCTGCCACGACTCGAATAGGGAAGGGAGATTGTGTGTGAGTGAGTGTTGTTTTTTCACATAGAAGTAGAGGATGTGGAGTCACTTCAGAAGATGCAAAAGGAAGCCTGGCTTGTGCGATATCAGATTTAACCCCTCGTTCCTGGGGTGGGGGGTTGGGGGTGGGGGGGGGGGGAGAGAAAGGACGAACAGGCTCTGGGGCAGTACCCTTCAGAGGAGGGGCGACCGCGTGGGGGTGGGGAGAGGGGAGCTGGTGGTCTGCGAGGGGGGTTCGAGGTTAAGATTGTGTAAGTTGAGCCATCGCGTGGATGTTTCCCTCCTTGCGGGCGAGACCAGAACTGGTGGGCGGGGGGGGATGTGGTCCATCACTATACGAGAGTCACTAATAAATCCCAATGGGGGATTGGGGAGAAACGTCTTTACCCCGGAGAGCGGGGCGAATGTGCAACTCGCTCCCACGGGGAGTGCGTGAGATAAATCGTGTTAGATTTAAGGCGGGGGGAGAGAGGTTGAAGTTGGATAAATGCATGAGGGAGGAAGGAATAGAAGGAGTTGTGGATATGGAGTCATAGAGGTCTACAGCACAGAAAAAGGCCCTTCGGCCCATCGAGTCTACGCCGGTCCAACAAGTACCTAACTATTCTAATCCCCATTTTCCAGTACTAGGCCCACAGCCTCGTTTGCCATGGCATCGCAAGTGCACATCCAAATACATCTTAATGGATGGGGGGGGAGGGGTGGGGAAATGAAGAGGGGGAGAAGGCCGGTGTGGGGTAGGAACACCACGGAGCAGAGGGGCCGAGCGGTCTGTGCCCGTTCTGTAACATGAAGTAACATTGCTGCGGCATACGTGCGCGCCTCGGAACCCGGTTTATTCGGACTGGGAGTGGGTTGGGAGGGTGAAGTTTTGAGGGGGGGGGGCTCTTTCCCGTTTGGGCGGTGCGAAAGCGCTTCCTGAATCAGTGCGTCGCAGCGGGAGGAAAATGAGTGGGGCTGTCGGGGGACGTGGCCTTTCACAGTTGATGGTAAAGCAAGAGAATTTGTATAGCGCCTTTCGCAACCTTGGGGCATCCCAAGATGCTTTGAAGCCAATCAAATGTTTCTGAAGGTGGGAGCCGCTGTGCTCACACAGTAAATGAAGCCGCTAACCTGTGCACAGCAAACCCCCACGACAGCGAATACAGTCACCTCCACGTACTCTCTTTCTGGCCTAGGTTGAGGGATATTGGCCCCAGGGCGCTGGTTGGAGGGGGAGATGGGGGGAGCAGGAAGCCCCTTCGGCTGTTCTTTGGATTTGTCAGTCCGCCCAAGAGGGCAAGTGGGGCCCCCAGTTTAATGTCCTGTCCAATAGGCAGCGTTTCAATTGGTACGGCGCTCCCTCAGCACCGGCCCTCCGGCAGCGCGGCGCTCCCTCAGCACCGGCCCTCCGGCAGCGCAGCGCTCCCTCAGCACCGGCCCTCCGGCCGCGCGGCGCTCCCTCAGCACCGGCCCTCCGGCCGCGCGGCGCTCCCTCAGCACCGGCCCTCCGGCCGCGCGGCGCTCCCTCAGCACCGGCCCTCCGGCCGCGCGGCGCTCCCTCAGCACCGGCCCTCCGGCCGCGCGGCGCTCCCTCAGCACCGGCCCTCCGGCCGCGCGGCGCTCCTCAGCACCGATCCTCCGGCCGCGCGGCGCTCCCTCAGCACCGACCCTCCGGCCGCGCGGCTTGAAATAAGGCTTGAGTCTGTGGAGTTGGCCTGGAACCCAGGGTCCTTTGACTCCATTGCCACCGTGGCTCACTGCTCGAGTCCCTGTCTATGTGACGTCCTGCACTTGGCCACGGGCCCATCCCTGCTAGCAACTTATAGTAATCCTTACGTAGAACTGGACACCTTTAGCACCATCTTAGCTTTACGTAGCCCCTTGTCACAGAGTGAAACATCCCAAAGGGGATTCACGGGGGCGAGTTTCACAGCAAAGCCCACCGGGAGAGCCAAGAGCAGGTGACTGAAAGCTCGATCGCGCAAGACCCCAGCATTGCAGGAGCCCAGAGATCTCAAAGGGGTGCAGAGATGGTGAGGGCTGGAGGCACGAGACCCATGGGCGGGTTTGAACACACGATTAAGAATTTGAAAATCAAGGCATGGCCAGGCCTGGAGCTATATTGCAGGTTGAGGGGAGGGGTAGGGGGTGGTGGGGGGGCGAGCACAGAATGAGCGGGAACTTGGTGGAGGTTAGGGTACAGGGCAGTCAAGTTTGGGGCGAGCTGAAGTTGACCTCCAAAATGGGGGTGGGGGGGTGGTGAAATCTGGCCAGAGGCGGGGCATGGGGAACAGTCAAGTATCGAGGTACCTAAGGCACTGACGACGGTTTCGGCAGTGGAATAGCTGGGGCACCTTTGCCGAGCTCCAGGCCCGGCGGGACGGGGGATGCGGGTGGGGCCCTCGTAGATAAATGCTTGGAGAGCGCCCGACCACTCGCGTCGGGCGGGCCCTCCCTGGAGGGCAGCTGCTGCGTTTGTCTAGCGCCTTTCGTGACCTCAAGCCACCCCAAAGCCTTTCCAGCCAATGCTGCGCTCTCGAAGCGTCAGCGCTGCCGTAACGTCGGAGACTCAGCAGTCGGTTTGCGCACAGCAAGCTCCCACAAACAGCGACAGCAAATCATCTGCTTTTGTGACATTGACTGTGGGGCGAGGGGGAGGGGGGTGCTAAATATCGAGCTGGACATAGGCCAGAGCCCCCTCCCTACTCCATTCCTCAAAATTCAAGAGCCGACCGCCCGGCTGCGGGCGGCTGGAGTCGCCTGTAGGCCGGAGCGGGTAAGGAGGGCAGACTTCCCTCCCCTCGAGGACCTCGGTGAGCCGGATGCCGGGAGTTGCCTGGTCACCACCGCTGAGACTCGCTTTCGATCCCGGATTTTATTGATTGGATTTAAATTTCCCCCGGCCGCCACCGGTGGGATTCGAACCCATGTGCCCCCCTCCAGGGCATTGGCCTGTCCCTCTGGATTGCCAGCCCCGTTTCATAACTGCGACACCGCCGGTGCCCCCACTGGGACCTGCTAACTCTGCGGCGAGAGTGCGCCTGACCGGCCACGACTGTCTCGAGTGGCTGATCAGCGAGCCCTGTAAGGATGTCAGATTCCGCAAGCGATTGGTCCCACGTGTATTCTGGTCGGCTTCACCCGGACTCTCTGGGGGAGGTGAATCAGCAGCGTTATCGCTCCTGCCTGTCCGGCAATGAGATCAGCAGCCTCCTGGAGGCACCCCTCCCTCCCTCCCTCCCTCCCTCCCTCCCTCCGCCCACCACCTCCAATTTGAAATCTTTTATCCTCCTCTTCAAATCTCCCCCCTGGCCCTGTCTCCCCCCACCCCCCACCCCGACCTGAGAAACTGCCCTGCCCTTCCTCAGCAGCCTGTCCCTTTAACCGACCTTTAACCCCACCTGCATCTCCGCCCGTGGCTCGGTGGCCAACGGTGCTCGGTTTCCACTCCCTGTGGAGCGCCCCCCGGGGGAGGAGGATGGGGGGGCGGGGTGGGGCACGTTACTTGTTTAAATGTTGGGCGTGTCAGATTTAGGGTGGCGGTGGAGGCCATTGTGCCCATCTTGTCCGTGTCGGCTGTAACCAGCCCCGTCCCATCCTGCAGCCCCCCCCCCCCCCCCCCCCCCCCCGGTACCGTAGCCCCGGAGGCTACCGCACCCCCGGTGCCAACCCCAAGTGTTTGGCTGCGACGTGGGCTTCTGCCTCGGCCACCGCTGTGGGTTCCAAATCACCGCTACCGCTCTGTGGAAAAGAATTACTTCCTGACTCGCCCTTGTACCTTCCAATTATGTTAAACCCCTTCCCCTTGGTCACTGACCTCCCTGCTCAGAGGGTTAGGTCCTTCCTACCCGCTCTATCCGGGACCCCTCCTCACTTTGGACACGTCGATTGAATCTTGCCCTCGTTTCCAAAAAGAGCCCCAGCCTGTCCAATCATTGCTAAAATTCTCTAATCCTGATCATGCCCTGTGTAAACCTCCTCTGTACCCTCACAAGTGTGAGCGCGTTGTTCCTTTAATGCGGCGAGCAGAGCTGGACGCAGTACTCCAGCTGTGCTCTAACTACCATTTTAGGCGGTTCCCTGCTCTGATAACTCGAAGCCTCGGTTGATAACGGGTTTCCCGCCTCACTGAGCTGTCCTGCTCCCTTCAGGGATCTGTTCCTCTGTTCCTCCCCAGCTTCTCTCACTATCCTACCGGTCAGTGTGGACTCGCTTGCCTCATTAGCCCTCCCCGAATGCGTTAGCCTCACGCTCCACCCGATTAAACTGCACTTGCCACTTCTCTGCCCACCTGCCCAGCCTGTTGACACCTCCCCGCAGCCGACGGCTTTCATCCTGGCTGTCAACCCGCCTGGTCAGGTTTTAGGTGGTCCACACCTTTTCTTAACCCCACACACACACACCCGCCCCACCCCCTCCCCTCCCCGCCCCAAGCCTTTGTGTTTTAAATCGTCAAGATGTACCACAAACAGCCAGAGACGCAGGACCAAGCCCTGCGGAGCCCCTAAGGGACTGCATACGTGTCAGCAAGTTGATGCTAGCTTTCCAATAACTATCTGTTTCAATGCAATCCCCTTTTATTCCCCTAAACTCCAGGCAACATGGGTCTCACCTACTCAATAGGAGGAGAGTCCCCTCATGCCCGGAAGGTTAATGTGCCAGTTGCCTTCCTCATTGCCTGCTACTCCTGCATGTTAAGTTTCTGCACTTGCCATGCAAGGAGCCCACAGGTCCCTTCAGAGTAGAGCCGTGTACGGTACAGGAGGAGGCCATTCAGCCCCGTGGAGCGACCCGGTCAACCCTGTGCCCTGCTCGTTCCCCCCCCCCCCCCCCCCCCACACCCTTCCCTGTGGACAGCGAGCCCCCCAGGTCGTTACCCCTCTCTGCGTTTAAAATAAATAGTAGTTCCGACTTGCGTTTCCCACCCTCCCCTGCATCTCTTGCTCAGGATTTTAAATCTGACCAAAGTGTAAAAGCTTCTCATCTTTTTTTTAAAAATTGCTTTTCACTTCCTCCTGACAAAGTCAATGACTTCACATGTGAAGTCCATGTCCATGTGAAACTCCAGCTGCCACCTGCTTGCCCGCTCAGTCAGAGAAGACCTAACCATCTCCCGTTGACATTCACTGACATTAGCATCATTAAAATCATGGGGAGGGGAGGGTGGGATCCACCATTGACCAGAAACTGAACTGGGACCAGCCATATAAATACTGTGGCTACAAGAGCAGGTCAGAGGCTGGGAATCCTGCGGAGAGTAACTCACCTCCTGACTCCCCAAAGCCTGTCCACCATCTACAAGACACCAGTCAGGATTTTGTTGGAATATTCTCCACTTGCCTGGATGAGTGCAGCTCCCACAACACTCAAGAAGCTCGACACCGTCCAGGACAAAGCAGCCCCCACTTGATCAGCACCCCATCCACAAACATTCACTTCCCTCCACCACCGACGCACAGGGGCAGCAGTGTGTGTACCATCTACAAGATGCACTGGCAGCAACTCACCAAGGCTCCTTCGATAGCGCCGCCCAAACCCACGACCTCTACCATCTAGAAGGACAAGGGCAGCAGACACATGGGGAACACCACCACCTGGAAGTTCCCCTCCGAGCCACTCACCATCCCGACTTGGAAATATATCGGCCGTTCCTTCACTGTCGCTGGGTCAAAATCCTGGAACTTCCTCCCTAGCAGCGCTGTGGGTGTACCTACACCACACGGGGACTGCAGCGGCTCAAGAAGACGGCTCACCCACCACCACCTCAAGGGGCAATTAGGGATGGGCAATAAATGCTGGGCCCAGCCAGCGACGCCCACATCCCGTGAATGAATTTAAAAGAAAAAAATTCACTTAACCTTCTCACAGCCTCCTCACAGCTTACTCACTAACTTAGCTTTGTGTTGTCAGCAAACACGTGTAATGCTATGCGATGTGGATCCCTCTCCTTTGTATGGTCTCGCCTCTGGCCCTCGATGTAGCTCAGCTCACTGCCCCGAGGTGGGGTGAGATGAGAGATTTCTTCACTTGGAGGGCCGCGAATCTTCGGAATTCTCTACCCCGGAAGGCCGTGGGTGCTCCGCCGCCGCGCGTGTTCGAGGTGGCGTAAGAGAGGTTTGCCGCGGGGAACCGAGGGGATGCAGGGAGAGGGGCGGGAGACTGGAGTTGAAGCCCAAGATCGGCCTTGAATGGGGAAGCCGGCTTGATGGTGGCCTCCTGCTCCCGCTTGTGTGGGGACCAGGGATGGCTTTGGAATGTTCCGGAGAATGTCGCCCCGTTTGGTTGGCAAGAAGCGTTGGATTTAGACAGTGCCCTCCCCGTGGGGGCAAGCATCCCGTAATTTCCACGCTGGAGCGCCGCCAAGCGAATGTTTCGATAGCAAGCCGCAAAGCGAGATGTTGGGACACAGGCCGACCGCGCTCAGTGCGTTTTTGCAGAGCGTCTGAAATGGGGAGAGATGGGGGTTGGGGAGAGAATTCCGGAGCTTCGGGCTGGGATGCCTGAATGCACGGCTCCAAAGGCGGAATGGTGGAAATCGGAGTTGGGGGGCGGGTGGGGGGAGAGCAGTTGGCGTTCCGGCAAGAAGCCGGTATTGGAGGAGTGCAGATATCTCGGAGGGGTGTAGGGGCTGGAGGAGGTTACAGCGATAGGGAGGGTTGTAGGGGCTGGAGGAGGTTACAGAGATAGGGAGGGTTGTAGGGGCTGGAGGAGGTTACAGAGATAGGGAGGGTTGTAGGGCCTGGAGGAGGTTACAGAGATAGGGAGGGTTGTTGGGGACTGGAGGAGGTTACAGAGATAGGGAGGGGTGTCGGGGCTGGAGGAGTTTACAGAGATAGGGAGGGTTGTCGGGGTTGGAGGTGGTTACAGAGATAGGGAGGGGTGTAAGGGCTGGAGGATGTTACAGAGATAGAGGTGTAGGGACTGGAGGAGGTTACAGAGAGGGAGGGGGGTTGGAGTTAGGGAGGGGGCGAGAAACAGAGGGATTTGGTGATGAGGGTATAACTTGTAAAACTGAGATGCTGCCTGACCGGGCGTCACTGCAGGACAACAAGAAGAGTGGCAAGGTATTGGAGTTATGAAGCCGTGAGGTAACTGAGACTTGGATGAGCTGAGGCAGGGGTGGGAATGGGCAATGTTGTAACTGTGTGAGAAGGAAGGATGAACCCCAGCTTGTACACTTCTCTCCCCATTCAAATAATTGTGTATGTACACTCCTCCCCCACTTCCCCTATTCACAGAATTATGTATATAAACTCCTCTCCCACTTCCCCTATTCACAGAATTGGACATGTACACTCCTCTCTTTTCTCACCCCACGCCCTGCCCATTCATAGAATTGTGTATGTACATTCCTCCCCCCCCCCACCCCCACCCACAGCTGTCAGATTATTCCGGCCGGAAGAATGATACGGGGGGCTTGTTCCCGTCAGGAGTTGAGTTCCACGGAACTGGGGTCAAGGGCAGGGTGATGGAAGGCTCTGCTGTGGAGTGATGTGTATTTAAAGGTGCTGTCCAGCAGCTGGACTGGAGAGGCACAACGTCCGGTGGAGATGTTCACCCTGTCTCCCGGTCCAATCGTGTAAGCAGCCTTTATAACGTCCTGTTGACCCTCTGAGACAGCTCGCTGTACTGCCAACAACCCTCACAACCTTTGGACAGGCGGGCAAACGGACTTTGGGCTGCTACCTCCGATACTTCATTGGGATATCGAGCAGCTCTTCCTTCTTGGGGCCCTCAGCCCCACCCTTGCCTTCCCACCGCCCTGATCTTTGACATCAGCAGGTTTCATTATGCGTTATTGTTTCCTTTTTACAAAAGCAGGGTGCCTGAATGAACCCTCAGTTACCAGAGGAAGGTTTGGAGTGGGTTGCTCCATTTGTTATAAATCTGGAACAGATTTATCAGCCCCTTGTGCTCCTACCCTTCTCTGGCTCCACCAACGCTCGATATTTTAAAAAAAAAACATTCTCACCCTCATGTTGAGATACCTCCCTGGCCTGCTCTCTCCCTGCCAAAACGCTCCAAGATCCATCTTTTTTCACCTCCTCCCGCTCTCGCACATCTCTGAGCTCCTCCAGTTGTGGCCTGCTGCCCATCCCCCACTCTCCTGTATTCCAAAACTGTCCGTGGCCCTGTATGCTGCCCCTCTCTCCTTCTCCCTGACCTTCTGCATCTCCCACAGCCTTACCAGAATCTCTGCGTCCACGACCTCTTGCGCGCGCCCTGGTTTTTAGTTGCTCCGTCGTTCACTGCTGTGCCTTCAGCTGCCTGGACCCCAAGTTCTGGAATCCCTTCCCTCATGCCCCCCCCCCCCGTCTGTCTTGCTCCTGGTTAGACCTCTGGCGTTCGTGAGAATAGTTCCGGGGATTAGGATTCTGAAGAATGGCTCCAGGGATGAGGGACTTCAGTTCTGTGGATACATTGGAGAAGATGGGACTGTCTTCCTTTGAGAAGACCAGTGCTTGGGGGCCCCAGCTATTCACAGTCTATATCAACGATTTGGACGTGGTGTCCAAATGTAACGTTCCCAAGTTTGTTGATGGGGAGGGGATTTAGATCGGGGAAGGGTTTTAGACCAGCTTAGCGAGTGGGCAAGACCGTGGCAGATGGAATATAATGTGGGAAAAATGTAAATTCATCCAACTTAGCCTGGAAAACGTAAGTGTAGAGTCTTCATTAAATGGGGAGAGATTGGGAAGATGTCCGGAGAGACCTGGATCATGAGTTGCTGAAAGCTAACATGCGGGTGCAGCAAGCAATAAGGGAGGCACGTTGGCCTTTATCAAGGGGATATGAGTACAGGAGTAAAGATGTCTTGCTGCAGTTCTATAGAGCCTCGGCGAGAGCGCACCTGGAGTACTGTGTGCCGCCTTGGTCTCCTTATCTAAGGAAGGATGCACTGGCCATGGAGGGAGTACAATGAAGGCTCACCAGACTGGCCCCTGGGATGGCGGGATTGTCGTGTGAGGGAGAGATTGAGGAGACTGGGCCTGTATTCTCTGGGGAGTTTAGAAGCAAGGGAGATGATCTCATTGAAACGTACGAAACTCTTACCGAGTAGGTACGGGGAGGATGATTCCCCTGGCTGGTGGTGATGATGGGAGTGGCGGGGGTGAGGGGTGAGTGGAGTCTAGAACCAGGGGACACAGTCTCAGAATAAGGGGTAGGCCATTTAGTGACTGAAATAAGGAGGAATTTCTTTACTCAGAGAGTGGTGAATTTTTTTTTTTTATTCATTCATAGGATGTCGGCATCGCTGGCTAGGCCAGCGTTTATTGCACATCCCTAATTGCCCTTGTTGAGAGGGAAGTTAAGAGTCAACCACATGGGTGTGGGTCTGATGTCACTTGTAGGCCAGACCAGGTAAGGACGGCAGATTTCCCTCCCTAAAGGACATTAATGAACCAGATGGGTTTTTACAACAATCGACAATGGCTACATGGTCATCATCAGCCTTTAAATTCCCTAATTCTCCCAGAGAGATGAGGAGGCTCAGTTATTACGTTCAAGACAGGGATCAATAGATTTTTACATCTTAAAGTCATCAAGGGATATGGGGATAGTGTGGGAAAGTTGGAGGTAGAAAATCAGCCAGGACCTAATTGGATGGCAGAGCAGGCTCAAGGAGTGGAGTGACCTACTCCGGCTCCTAATTCTTTTCTTCCTAAGAGAAGGTTGAGAGGAGATTGGCTAGAAGTATTGAAAATGATGAGGGGTCTGGACAGAGTTGATGGGGAGAAAGTATTCCCACTGGTGCCGGAGTGTGTGGTGGAGGCAGGGTCAGCCGAGGCTTTCAAGAGGGAGTTGGGTTGTTATCTGAAAAGGAAGAATGTGCAAGTGGAGGCAGGGGAGTGGCACTCAGTGCAGCGCTCACTCGGAGAGCCAGTGCACCCAAGATGGGGTGAATGGGCTCCTCCTGTGCTTGTCACCGCCGTGTGATTGGTGGTAAGATCTGGCGGTGTTGGCTGAGGGAGAGAAAGCGAACGAGTCATGGTGACTGATTCTTTTTCCAGACTGGAGGGAGATGGGCAGTGCTGTTGCTACTCCCACCTCCCTCCTGAGGGTCAGTATTGGGACCATTGCTCCTTTCGATATCTCAATGACCCGGACTTAGGTACACAGGAGAACCAGTTCAAAATTTGCTGGTGACCTGAACCACGGAAATGTTGTTAACAACAAGGATGACGGTAATAGACTTTGGCAACACTTGGACTGGTGAAATGGGCAGGCACGTGGCAGATACAGTTTAACACAGAGGTGTGAGGCGATAATACTGTGGGCAGAAGAATGAGGGGCGATGTTAATGAAATGGTCCAATTTGAAAGGGGTGCAGGAACAGAGGGCTTGTACTTACCAAGCCTTTCAATGTGCAGGACAAGCTGAGAAGGCTGTTGTACAAACCTTGGGTTTATTCATACTCAAATAATCACAGCAGTTTATGCTGGTCGTTTGAAATTTGGCATTCTTGCATTTGTCCTGATGAGTGCAGTATGAAATTTGGTGTTCTTACGCTTGTCCTGATGAGTGCAGTATGACATTTGGCGTTCTTGCATTTGTCCTGATGAGTGCAGTATGAAATTTGGTGTTCTTGTGTTTGTCCTGATGAGTGCAGTATGACATTTGGCGTTCTTGCATTTGTCCTGATGAGTGCAGTGTGAAATTTGGCGTTCTTGCATTTGTCCTGATGAGTGCAGTTTGACATTTGGTGTTCTTGTGTTTGTCCTGATGAGTGCAGTATGAAATTTGGTGTTCTTGTGTTTGTCCTGATGAGTGCAGTATGACATTTGGTGTTCTTGTGTTTGTCCTGATGAGTGCAGTGTGAAATTTGGTGTTCTTGTGTTTGTCCTGATGAGTGCAGTGTGAAATTTGGTGTTCTTGTGTTTGTCCTGATGAGTGCAGTATGAAATTTGGCGTTCTTGTGTTTGTCCTGATGGGTGTAGTATGAAATTTGGCGTTCTTGTGTTTGTCCTGATGGGTGCAGTATGAAATTTGGCGTTCTTGTGTTTGTCCTGATGGGTGTAGTATGACATTTGATGTTCTTGTGTTTGTCCTGATGGGTGTAGTATGAAATTTGGCGTTCTTGTGTTTGTCCTGATGAGTGCAGGATGAAATATGGCGTTCTTGTGTTTACCCTGCTGAATGCAAGAGCAATCCATTTTGGTAGCACGTCTGTTTTTAAGCAATATTCAAATTCTACGCTACTGAGCGACTGTTTGAAACTAGACTGTTGAGGGGTGATGCCAGGAAGGAAATCTGAAATTCTGTTTTGTTTCTCCCCCATCCCCCAAGTGGGGGAAGAGGAAATGGAAGTGAAAGGATTAAAAACTGAGAAAAATGGGCCGCCTTTTCCGCCCCCCCGAGAGCTCACCTGGCTGGAGAAAGCATTTGAGAGCTGTGAGAGCGTGTCACGTCGATGTTGTTCCTGAGTGCCGTGGCGTCGTTCCCGGGGGAGGGCAGATTTGCCCGAGGGGAGGGTGTCAGCGGTGGGGGATGTAATTATAAGCTGTGGGGGTGACTGGCTTGGCTTCAGGAATGGCCCACGCCCATTTCTTAATTGAATCCACAAAAGCAAGCGAATCTGTTTCTTTAAAACAAACTGATGTAAGACTGAAGTTCAGTTCCAGGCTGCGGGAGAAACGACTCGCAGGGAGTTCGTCCCAGTTTCAACTCGTCTGTTTGAAACCCTCATTCGTAACTCCGTCACCGTGAGACTTGACGTGCTCCTGGCCGGCTTGCCTGCTGCATTCTACCCTCTGAAAATCTCAGCTGACCTGAAACACTGCTGCCCCTGCGTCCTAACTCACACTGAGTCCCTTTGCCCTATCACCCCTGTGCTGGCTGATCTACTCTGATGGGTGCGAGATTAAAATCTTGCGTTTGCCCTGATGAGTGCGGTATGAAATTTAGTGTTCTTGTGTTTGTCCTGATGGGTGCAGTGTGAAATTTGGTGTTCTTGTGTTTGTCCTGAGGAGTGCAGTATGAAATTTGGTGTTCTTGTGTTTGTCCTGAGGAGTGCGGTATGAAATTTGGTGTTCTTGTGTTTGTCCTGAGGAGTGCGGTATGAAATTTGACGTTCTTGTGTTTGTCCTGACGAATGCAAGACCAATCCGCTTAAGCGGCACCTTGATTTAAAAACTTGTTTTCAAATCACTCCGTGGCCCCAATTTCTCCCCCAACCCACTCCCACAGTCCTGCCAGTCTCTGCAATCTCGCCCTCCGAACCCTGTGCTCCTCCAATTTTGGCCTCTTATGAATCTCTGATTTTTCTCAGAGGTTGGTCAGTCTGTGGAATCCCCCCCCCCCCCCCCCCCCCCCCACCCCAAGAGAGCAGTGGAGGCCGGGGCATTGAATATATTGAAGGCTAAGTTAGACAGATCTTTGATCGATGAGGCGGCTGTGATCTTATCGAATGACAGAGCAGGCTCGAGGGGCCAAATGGCCGCCTCCTGCTCCCATTCCTTGTGATCTTAAAGCAACCGCCAGATGTCCTCCCAAGTTCCAGCGCCGCGCTTTTGAAGTGTGGTCGACCGATTTGCGCACAGCACGATCCCGCGGTGCACAAGATCGCCCGCGTTTTGCGATGTTGGTGGAGGGAACATGTGTGGGCCAGGATACGGGACGGGGGGGATGACTCCTTCGCTCTGTTTTGCTGCCACGGCGCGGGTTGAACGTCTCACCCGGACGCTAGCACTCCCCAGAGTGTCGTGCTGGGCGCGGGGTCTGCACCCCCAACTGTCTGCCTCTGAGCCGCGGCTAGGATCATCGTATCCTAACTTGCTGCATCAAGCGGTTTCTCCTCTGCTGCCGTTCACCACCTGCATGTGTCCTCTGGTAGCTGACCCTTCTGTTTCTCCCTAATTACTCTGCCAAAAACCCTTCCTGATCTTGAGCGCCTCGATTAAATCT
Organism: Cetorhinus maximus; assembly: GCF_964194155.1. Classification (NCBI taxonomy): domain Eukaryota; kingdom Metazoa; phylum Chordata; class Chondrichthyes; order Lamniformes; family Cetorhinidae; genus Cetorhinus; species Cetorhinus maximus. The sequence continues at coordinate 33,103 of NW_027597571.1, forward strand.
CCTCTCAGCCTCCTTGGCTCCAAGAACAGCCACAGTTTCTCCGCCTTCTCTTGGCAATTGGGCTTCTACATTTCTAGCGGCACTCTGGTGCACCTCCTCTTAGCTTTCTTTTTAAGGAGAACAATCCTCGACTCCCTGCTCTCTCCGCGTAACCGAAGCCCCTCACCCCACCGCCCCACCCCCCTGTATCACCGAGGCCGGAGAAGCAAAAGCCAGCGCTCTTGAGATCATCGTGACCATGTGGTGTTCACGAGAATGGTTCCAGAGCTGAGGAAGTTCAGTTCCGTGGATCGATTGGAGAAGTTGGGACTGTTCTCCTTGGAGTATGGGGGAGGGAGGGTCAGTCAAGGGGTTCGAGAGGGAACGGGATTCTTATCGGGAAAGGTCGAGGGGAGATTTGACCGAGGTGTTCAAAATTGTGAGGGGGCCTGGGACAGAGTGGGTAGGGTGAAACTGTTCCCATTGGCGGAAGGATGGAGAAGCAGAGGGACACAGATTGAAGGCGATGGGTAAATGACGGAGACACGAGGAGAAACTTTTTAAAACAGCGAGGGGTTAGGATCTGGAACGCACTGCCGAGAGTGTGGGGAGGAAGGGTCAATCGAGGGGTTATGATCTGGAACGCGCTGCCTGAGAGTGTGGGGGAGGGAGGGTCAATCGAGGGGTTAGGATCTGGAACGCGCTGCCTGAGAGTGTGGGGGAGGGAGGGTCAATCGGGGGGATAGGATCTGGAACGTGCTGCCTGAGAGTGTGGGGGAGGGAGGGTCAATCGAGGGGTTAGGGTCCAGAACGTGCTGCCTGAGAGTGTGGGGGAGGGAGGGTCAATCGAGGGGTTAGGGTCTGGAACGTGCTGCCTGAGAGTGTGGGGGAGGGAGGGTCAATCGAGGGGTTAGGGTCCGGAACGTGCTGCCTGAGAGTGTGGGGGAGGGAGGGTCAATCGGGGGGATAGGATCTGGAACGTGCTGCCTGAGAGTGTGGGGGAGGGAGGGTCAATCGAGGGGTTAGGGTCCTGAACGTGCTGCCTGAGAGTGTGGGGGAGGGAGGGTCAATCGAGGGGGTTAGGGTCTGGAACGCGCTGCCTGAGAGTGTGGGGGAGGGAGGGTGAATCGAGGGGTTAGGATCTGGAACGCGCTGCCTGAGAGTGTGGGGGAGGGAGGGTCAGTGGAGGGGTTCGAGAGGGAATGGGATTGTTATCAGGAAAGGAAGAACGTGCAGGGTTAAGGGGGGGAGGGGAGTGGCTACAGTTGCGTTGCTTACTCGGAGAGCACACGACAGGCCAAATGGCCTCCTCCCGTGCCTGTAACCGTTCTGGAACTTGTGTGTTACAGCCCTGACCCCAACCCTATTACTGGACGTTAGCGATTGCCTCACTGCTGTGAGAACTCGGTTTAAAAAAAATAACAGATTGGCACGAAACCCTGCGCACAGCACCCCCCCTCCCCCCCACCCAATGTGGGGCTGGTGCGATTTCTGTGTCACCCGTCACAAAGTGACCTCAGTTGCAGTCTCGGGTTGGTCAGCTGGATATCTCCCGCCTTGTTCAGCGAACGGTCACTGAAGGGCTGCCTCGTATCTCTGCGCACAGAGGGGGTCCAGAATAAGCCGGAATGACCTGCTGCAGGTAACCCTTTCCCTCTTTTCCCCCCACCCTGGCCTCTTTCCAAGCGCAAGTCACATGTGCAGAAAAAAGTGCCTCCCATTCCTTGCTGCGTAGAATGGCGTGCCGTTGTTCCCGGCCAGAGCGGAGAGAATTTGCCAAACTCTGCCTGTCCAACACGCCTGCAAACCCCATTTGCAAGGAGGCCGGGTCTGGCTGTCCGCTCGCAGTTTGTACGGGGCAACTCGCTCAGTGTTTTCCTGAAGGGCAGTAATAAAAGTTCTACGTTTATTGGAGACCTTGCTGTCGTTTTGTAAATAGGCTCTTGTTTAATGCAGTTTGTAGTGACCCTTTCTTTAAAAAAAGGAACCCTTTTTTTGCTGATGTTAATAGTCCTTTAAAGTTTGTAGAGGCTCCTTTTTTAGATGGACTGTTTGCTGGAGTTTATAGAGGCTCCTTTTTTAAATGGACTGTTTGCTGGAGTTTGTAGAGGCTCCTATTTTAAATCGACTGCTTGCTGGAGTTTGTAGAGGCTCCTATTTTAGATGGACTGTTTGCTGGAGTTTGTAGAGGCTCCTATTTTAAATCGACTGTTTGCTGGAGTTTGTAGAGGCTCCTATTTTAAATGGACTGTTTGCTGGAGTTTGTAGAGGCTCCTATTTTAAATGGACTGTTTGCTGGAGTTTGTAGAGGCTCCTATTTTAGATGGACTGTTTGCTGGAGTTTGTAGAGGCTCCTATTTTAAATGGACTGTTTGCTGGAGTTTGTTGAGGCTCCTTTTTTAAATGGACTGTTTGCTGGAGTTTGTCGAGGCTCCTTTTTTAAATGGACTGTTTGCTGGAGTTCGTAGAGGCTCCTTTTTTTAAATGGACTGTTTGCTGGAGTTCGTAGAGGCTCCTTTTTTAAATGGACTGTTTGCTGTAGTTCGTAGAGGCTCCTTTTTTAAATGGACTGTTTGCTGTAGTTCGTAGAGGCTCTTTTTTTAAATGGATTGTTTGCTCTAGTTAGTAGTTGCTCGTTTTTTAAAATCGACTTCTTGCTGTAGTTCGTAGGGACTCCTTTTTTAAAAATTGGCCCTGATGATCAAATATACTGACTGCTATAAATATTGCCCTGCCTTGGACTCATTGGACAACCCAGTGGTTAGAGGAGCCACTTCATATGTTCACACACTGCCAACAAGTCCTCTGCACATCCCATAGCACTTGGCTGCCGGTGGACGTCCCCTCTGTGCGCTAGCTGTTGTGGTGCAGACGAGTACAGCAATGCTGTTTGCACAGAGCAAGATCCTGCACGCAGCCAGAAGGGCACAAAGGGGACGTGTTGCTGTTAGAGGTGACTTGGTCTCGTCGTGTCGGAGGAGGCCACAAGCAGAGTGCCTTGCCCTGCCTCCAGTAGCGTTGCGGGCTGTCGAGCGCAGCAGCGCTTGTGGCCGTGCAGCACTCCGATCGGCACTGCAGCGGAGTGCCGGCGGCAAGAATGCGGCCGAGTCCTGGACGGGGAATCGAAGTCTGCGGCCTTGCGACTTCGAGTGAGAGCACGACCGTGCGGGCCATCGTGACGAGGTCAGTCACCCAGGGAAGCCAAGCAGGGAGCTCTGGAGAAGCATCTCGATGTTGAGGGCAGCAGGATTGTGGAGCTCCCGCTGAGAAAGTTGCCAAGGAATTCAGTCACGTGGAGAGACTGGAGAAGTTGGGTTTCTTGTCCAGCGAATCACAGATTTGTTATAGTGCAGAAGGAGCCCATTCAGCCTGATCTGTCTTTGTTGGCTCTTCGAATGAGCAACACACCTCATGACATTCCTACCCCCGCCACCCCTCCACCACCACGCCTTCTCCCCTGCACATTCTTCTTTTCCCGATAACAACCCCATTCTCCCTCAAACGCCCCAATTGACACTCCCTCCCCCACACTATCAGGCAGCGCGTTCCAGATCCTAACCCCTCGATTGACCCTCCCTCCTCCACACTCTCAGGCAGCGCGTTCCAGATCCTAAACCCTCGATTGACCCTCCCTCCCCCACACTCTCAGGCAGCACATTCCAGATCCTAACCCCTCGATTGACCCTCCCTCCCCCACACACACCCAGGCAGCGCATTCCAGATCCTAACCCCTCGATTGACCCTCCCTCCCCCACACACACCCAGGCAGCGCGTTCCAGATCCTAACCCCTCGATTGACCCTCCCTCCCCCACACTCTCAGGCAGTGCGTTCCAGATCTTAACCCCTCGATTGACCCTCCCTCCCCCACACTCTCAGGCAGCACGTTCCAGATCCTAACCCCTCGATTGACCCTCCCCCACACTCTCAGGCAGCGCGTTCCAGATCCTAACCCCCTCGATTGACCCTCCCTCCTCCACGCTCTCAGGCAGTGCGTTCCAGATGCTAACCCCTTGATTGACCCTCCCTCCTCAACTCTCAGGCGGCGCATTCCAGATCCTAACCCCTCGATTGACTCTCCCTCCCCCACACTCTCAGGCAGCGCGTTTCAGATCCCAACCCCTCGATTGACCCTCCCTCCCCCACACTTTCAGGCAGCGCGTTCCAGATCCTAACCCCTCGATTGACCCTCCCTCCCCCACACTTTCAGGCAGCGCGTTTCAGATCCCAACCCCTCGATTGACCCTCCCTCCCCCACACTTTCAGGCAGCGCGTTCCAGATCCTAACCCCTCGATTGACACTCCCTCCCCCACACTCTCAGGCAGTGCTTTCCAGATCCTAACCCCTCGCTGCTTGAAGTTTGTCCTCGTGTCTCCGTCGCTCCTTTTACCAATCGCCTTCAATCTGTGTCCCTCTGCTTCTCGATCCTTCCCCCAGAGGTAAAAGTGAGATTTGATAGAGGTGTTCAAAATTACGGTTGTGGCTTTTGACTGCATAAGTGGAGAGGAACTGTTTTCATGGCCTGGTACCCCAAGGTCATGGGTGTAAGATAATTGGCAAAAGAATTCGTGGATAGATGATGTTGAATTTCTTCACGCAGAAGGCTGCTAAGATCTGGAATCAACCAGCTGGAACTGTACTAGTGTCAGATTCCATAGGGACTTCCTAAACTCCCTCCACCACCGATGCACAGTGGCAGCAGTGTGTGTACCATCTACAAGATGCGCTGCAGCAACTCGCCAAGGCTCCTTCGACAGCGCCGCCCAAACCCACGACCTCTACCATCTAGAAGGACAAGGGCACCCCACCACCTGGAAGTTCCCCTCCGAGCCACTCAGCATCCCGACTTGGAAATATATCAGCTGTTCCTTCACTGTCGCTGGGTCCAAATCCTGGAACCCCCTCCCTAACAGTACTGTGGGTGTACCTACACCACATGGGGACTGCAGTGGCTCAAGAAGTCAGCTCACCCACCACCTTCCCAAGGGGCAATTAGTGATGGCCAACAAATGCTGGACCCAGCCAGTGACACCCACATTATGTGAATGAATAGAAAAGACTGGGCAGTGCCTCTTTCTGTTCAGGATGTATTCCCTCCCTCATACCCCCTACCACCACTCCCCATGCCCAAACCCAGATCTTTCATCAGTAACTAGCTGGGGTATCCAAGATCTTCCGAACAGTCGTTATGCTGTATCTCTCTAACCTCCTCCAGCCCCTACAACCCTCCCTATCGTAGTAACGTCCTCCAGTCCCGACAACCCTCCCTATCTCTGTGACGTCCTCCAACCCCGACACCCCTCCCTGTCTCTGTAACCTCCTTCAGCCCCGACACCCCTCCCTGTCTCTGTAACCTCCTCCAGCCCCTACAACCCTCCCTGTCTCTGTAACCTCCTCCAGCCCCTACACCCCTCCCTATCTCTGTAACCTCCTCCAGCCCCGACACCCCTCCCTGTCTCTGTAACCTCCTCCAGCCCCTACACCCCTCCCTATCTCTGTAACCTCCTCCAGCCCGTACAACCCTCCCTATCTCTGTAACCTCCTCCAGCCCCTACACCCCTCCCTATCTCTGTAACCTCCTTCGGCCCCGACACCCCTCCCTGTCTCTGTAACCTCCTCCAGCCCCGACACCCCTCCCTGTCTCTGTAACCTCCTTCAGCCCCGACACCCCTCCCTATCTCTGTAACCTCCTCCAGCCCGTACAACCCTCCCTATCTCTGTAACCTCCTCCAGATCCTACAACCCTTCCTATCTCTGTAACCTCCTCCAGCCCTTACAACTCTCCCTATCTCTGTAACCTCCTCCAGCCCCTACAACCCTCCCTATCTCTGTAACCTCCTCCAGTCCCTACAACCCTCCCTATCTCTGTAATCTCCTCCAGTCCTGACGACCCTCCCTATCTCTCTAACCTCCTCCAGCCCCGACGACCCTCCGAGACCTCTGCGCTCCTCCAATTCCACCCTTTTGAGCATCCCCCGGTTCCCATCGCTCCATCATTGGCGACCTTGCCTTCAGCTGCATCGAGGAGGGTGGGGGTTTGGGGTGCCTGAGCTCTGGAATTCCCTCCTTAAATGGCTCCACCCCTCTCCCTCGCCTTCCTCCTTGAAGAGCCTTCTTAAAAGTGACCTCCCGACCAAACCTTTGGTCACCTGACCCTAACATCACTACCTGGCGAGGTGTCGATGCCTTTTCTGAGTCATGCCCCTGTGAAGTGATTTGCGCCAGCTTTAAAAGGCGCTACTTAAATGCATGTGATTGCGCTTGAGGCCTGCGTTGGCTGGCTGGAAGCATATTAAAGATGGCAGTTTAGATGTGTTTGACTCAGTCGATGAGCTCCCAAAGTCGATGGCTTTGCAAGGACGTGTGATCTTCAGTGCCACGGGTTAAAGGACAGTTGTTGCTTTTCCTCGGCACACGGACATAACGCAGCCTCTGTTTTGAAGCCTCGAAAGTTCTGCCTTCCGGCACTTCGGCAACACTATCGCTTCGGTGCAGCGGCACCACTGGCTGGAGGGTGTAACTGCAGCGTGACCTGTTTACATAGGCACGGCCCATTAGACGTCTGACGCAACAGTGTGGCTTATCAGACAGGGCTTGCGTAGGTTTTAAGCGTACAAAAGGAGGTGTATTTTCAAACATGATGCATGCGAGGGATGTCCACCTTCTAACCCCCATCAGCTTCTCTTGCGATTTAACCCATTGGAGCAAAGGTTGTACCATTTACAACTGTGAGATTACTGTGTGCGTGTGTGGCAGGGAGCTGAAGTGTCTTGACTGTTAGCTTGGCATTTTTGGGATTGTCGGTTCAAAAAAGGTTTCCAAAGGGCTGCTGACTAACTGATGACAGGATGCTTGCTGACAATCGTCTGCTCACCTTCCCCCCCCCTCAATGGAGAAACAGGAGAGAGGCTGTTCCACCTCTTGGCTGCACTGTCAAGCAATGCGACCTGTCTTTTACATTGCATTTCTCATCCATGACGGTTCATTACTCCTGCCTGACCAAAATCTATCCATTTCAAATTTTCACCAGGCCTGTGTGGGGAGAAAGTTCCAGATTTTCACCAATGCGCTGCAATCCGGTCAGAAGAAACTGGGAGCAGGTGTGGGCCATTCGGCCCCTCGATCCTGCTCCCCCGTTCGATAAGATCATGGCCGACATGATTGTGACCTCAACTCCACTTTGCTGTCTCTTTCCCCCCCCCCCCTCCCCACACCGAGGGGGAACCATCCTCTCATCATCCACCCTGTCCAGCCCCCACCTCAGAATAAGACCATAAGACATAGGAGCAGTAATTAGGCCATTCGGCCCATCGCGTCTGCTCCGCCATTCAATCATGGCTGATAAGTTTCTCAACCCCATTCTCCGCCTTCTCCCCGTAACCTTTGATCCCCTTACCAATCAAGAACCTATCTATCTCGGTCTTAAATACACTCAATGACCTGGCCTCCACAGCCTTCTGTGGCAATGAATTCCATAGATTCACCACTCTCTGGCTAAAGAAGTTTCTCCTCATCTCTGTTCTAAAAGGTCTTCCCTTTACTCTGAGACTGTGCCCTCGGGTCCTAGTCTCTCCTACTAATGGAAACATCTTCCCCACGTCCACTCTATCCAGGCCTTTCAGTATTCTGTAAGTTTCAATCAGATCCCCCCTCATCCTTCTAAACTCCATCGAGTATAGACCCGGAGTCCTCAAACGTTCCTCATATGTTAAGCCTTTCATTCCTGGGATCGTTCTCGTGAACCTCCTCTGGACCCTCACCAGGGCCAGAACATCCTTCCTGAGATACGGGGCCCAAAATTGCTCACAATATTCTAACTGTGGTCTGACCAGAGCCTTATAAAGCCTCAGCAGCACATCCCTGCTTTTATATCCTAGTCCTTTCGAAATAAATGCCAACATTGCATTTGCCTTCCTAACTACCGACTCAACCTGCAAGTTAACCTTAAGAGAATCCTGGACTATGACTCCCAAGTTCCTTTGCAGTCCAGATTTCTGAATTCTCTCCCCATTTAGAAAATAGTCTGTGCCTCTATTCTTCCTACCAAAGTGCATGACCTCACACTTCCCCACGTTGTATTCCATCTGCCACTTCTTTGCCCATTCTCCTAACCTGTCCAAATCCTTCTGCAGCCTCCCCACCTCCTCAATACTACCTGTTCCTCCACCTATCTTTGTATCATCTGCAAACTTAGCCAGGATGCCCTCAGTTCCTTCATCTAGATCATTAAAGTATAAAGTGAAAAGTTGTGGTCCCAACACAGACCCCTGCGGAACTCCACTAGTCACCGGCCGCCATCCTGAGAAGGACCCCCTTATCCCCACTCTCTGCCTCCTGCCAGACAGCCAATCTTCTATCCATTCTAGTACCTTGCCTCTAACACCATGGGCTCTTATCTTACTGAGCAGCCTCCTGTGTGGCACCTTGTCAAAGGCCTTCTGGAAGTCCAAGTAGATAACATCCGTTGGTTCTCCTTTGTCTAACCTACTCGTTACCTCCTCAAAGAATTCTAACAGATTTGTCAGGCATGACCTCCCCTTGATGAAACCATGCTGACTTTGCCCTATTTTACCATGCACTTCCAAGTATTCTGAAATCTCATCCTTAATAATGGACTCTAAAATCTTACCAACGACTGAGGTCAGGCTAATCAGCCTGTAATTTCCCGTCTTTTGCCTCACTCCCTTAAACAGGGGGGTTACATTAGTGATTTTCCAGTCCTCTGGGACCCTCCCTGACTCCAGTGATTCCTGAAAGATCACCACTAACGCCTCCACTATCTCTTCAGCTATCTCCTTCAGAACTCTGGGGTGTAATCCACCTGGTCCAGGTGATTTATCCACCTTCAGACCTTTCAGTTTTCCTAGCACCTTCTCCTTGGTAATGGCCACCATACTCACCTCTGCCCCCCGACTCTCTTGAACTTTGGGGATGTCACTCGTGTCTTCCACCGTGAAGACTGACGCAAAGTACCTATTCAGTTCCTCCGCCATTTCTTTGTTCCCCACTACTACTTCTCCAGCGTCATCTTCCAGCGGCCCATTGTCCACTTTTGCCTCTCTCTTACCCTTCATATATCTAAAAAAAGTCTTGCAATCTTCTTTTATATTACTGGCTAGTTTACCCTCATAGTTAATCTTCTCCCTCCTTATTTCTTTTTTAGTTGTCCTCTGTTGGTCTTTGTAGGCTTCCCAATCCCCTGGTTTCCCACTGCTCTTCACCGCATTGTATGCTTTCTCTTTAGCTTTTATGCTGTCCCTGACTTCCCTTGTCAGCCGTGGTTGCCTTGTCCTCTCTTTAGTATGCTTCTTCTTCCTAGGGATGAATTTTTGCTGTGTCTCCCAAATCACTCCCAGAAACTCCTGCCATTGCTGACTCTTATCTGTCTCAATAAGGTCGCCTGTCATTCTTCAAAACTCCAATGTTACAGGCCCAACCTGCTCAACTCCCCCCTCGAGCGCCCTCTCCCTTCCACCCCCACCTCGAGCGCCCTCTCCCTTCCACCCCCACCTCGAGCGCCCTCTCCCTTCCACCCCCACCTCGAGCGCCCTCTCTCTTCCACACCCCCCTCGAGCGCCCTCTCCCTTCCACCCCCACCTCGAGCGCCCTCTCTCTTCCACACCCACCTCGAGCGCCCTCTCCCTTCCACCCCCACCTCGAGCGCCCTCTCTCTTTCACCCCTGCCCCCCTCGAGCGCCCTCTCTCTTCCACCCCCCCCCACCCCTCGAGCGCCCTCTCCCTTCCACCCCCACCTCGAGCGCCCTCTCTCTTTCACCCCTGCCCCCCTCGAGCGCCCTCTCTCTTCCACACACACCACCCCCCCCCCCCCCCCCCCCCACCCCCCCCCCACCCCCTCGAGCGCCCTCTCTCTTCAACCCTCCCAGGCTTGAGGAAAGGGGCAGGAAGGTGGCATTAATTGGACAGCTTCTAAGAGCCAGCAGAGACACGATGGGACGAATAGCCTCTGCCTGTCTCCAGATGTATCTCAGCACCCCCCCCCCACCAAATCTTTTGCAGAAGTTTCTGGGTCTTGGAATTGCCGGGAACCTTGCGGCCATTCAGCCCCTTGTGCCTCTCCTGGCTGTTTGAAAAGAGGAGCCAAGGCTGCAAGGTTTTGGGGGAGAACTCAAGGTGGCAGAGAAATGCTAGTGAATGTTAATTGCACTTCAGTCGGGGCGTGGGGATGGTGGGCAGAGACCTCGGAAACGTTCTCCCTTTTTAAACAGTTCCCTCTTGAGCCTGCCTGCCCAGCAGGAGCAGGACTCTCGGCACCTTGCGACGGACCCCCTCTTTACTCCTTTCTCGTGATGGTGGTTGTCGCGCACCTTAAAGATGCGAGACAGGGGAGGAAGCTGACTGGAGCCGTGGCAGACTGAGCAACCTCTTGGCCACTTCCTCTGTGGCTCGGTCAAAGGAGCAAAGTGTGCGCTGCGTTTTTTGCTTCGCGGTGTCTCGTCTCGAGGGGGAGGGGGGGAGAAGAGGTAGTGAGAACCTGCCTCTCGGTGGGAGGGTGGGGGGGGGGTGGGGGTGAAGGGTGCCCTCGGCTGCTTGACATCGAAGGAAGCCCCGTCGCTCAAAGTGCGCCCACTGCTGCGAAGGAGGTGGGCGAGGCAGCTCAGTTCCACACGGCAGACTGATGCCACAGTCAGACCCCTCAAGAACGCCAGTTCTCGCCTCCCCCCGCCCCCAATCTATATCACTACCTGCAGCCCCCCCCACCCCCGACTTCAACCTTGTGACATCTCTGCGCCTCTCCAATCCTGGCCTCTTGCGTCACTTTTTTTTCCAGCCTCCATCACTTCGCCTTCGGCTGCTGGGCCCTCCTCCCCCCACCATCTCCCCACCCACCCTCCCCCCCCCCCCCCGGCCCTAAGATGCCCCATCAAAATCTATCTATCTGGCCGAGCTTGGGCCACCTGACCCGATACTGACCAACTTAGAGCAGGAGTAGGCCACTCGGCCCCTCTAGCCTGCTCCGCCATTCAATCAGATCACGGCTGACCTGATTGTAACCTCGACGGCGCACACCCGTCTAATCCCGATGACCTTTCACCCCCCTTTGCTTATCGAGCAATGCACCTCTGCCTTAAAAATATCCAAAGGCTCTGCTCCCGCCCGCCTTTTCAGGAGGGGAGTTCCAAAGACTCACGACCCCCTGAGAGAGAGATTTTCTCCTCACCTCCGTTTTAAATGGGCGAATCCTTACTTTTAAACAGTGAGCCCTCTAGTTCTAGGTGCTCCCCCAAGAGGAGACGTCCTCTCCGCATCCACCCTGTCAAGTCCCCCCCTTGGCCTGACTGACACTCCTGTGCGGTGCCTCAGGGCGATCAAGGTGCTAGCTAAAGGCTGATCGTTGTCGACTGCCACCGATCGATGGGAGCGACTTGGAACACTACCCGCGTATCCTGACGCATGTAGCAGACCAACGAACGTCCATCCTACCTCCCCATAACCACCCAAGTTTCAAACATGGTGATTTTGGCCACCCCACCGCATCCCCCCCACCCCAATCTCTTCTGGGTCCTATCAGCCTCTCCCCCACCGCCTGACCTGTTCCTAACCCTGTTCCACGCCAGGATGTGTGACAGTGACGAGGGGGCCAGAAAATGTTCACTTGAAAGCTCTTGCAACTGACCAGAGTTGAAGTACGGTCGGAGCCCTGTGTGGTTTTTATTCCACCTCCCCACCCCCACCGCACCCCCCCGCCAGCCCCGTTTGGATGACTTCACGAGCACGTTTGTCGACATAATGAGTGACAAGATCGGGCGTCCGGTAGGCCGGCAACACGCCTGAGCTGGAGCGGTACGGGCCACGTAACCAGGCAGGCTTGCTGGGGGCGGGGTGGGGGGGCGGGGTGAGCAGTCACCTGCCCGTGGGGTGAGCAGTCATCTGCCCGTCTGTGTGGCCGCTCATCATTGCTTGTCTCCTCTCTCCTCCCTCCCCCAACGCCTTTGCACACCCACCTCTCTCAAACCAGCTCTCCAGTCTGCTGAGCCGTGCTCTCACCTGGCAACCACCGCTTCCAACACCTCCACGCAGTTGTGGTGGTTTGGGACTGAGGTGTGAACAGCAATGCAGCAGCGTGCATTCGACAACTGTTTGTGTCACCTTTCCTTTGCTTTTTTAAGTGACACCCCCTCCCTCCCTCCCCCCACTACCCCCGTTGGACAGACAGATGAAAAACCGTCAGGTTGACCGGTTATCGAGTCGTGACTACGAGAAGCAAACAAGTTGTCATCGTTTGTAATGCTTCATTGAAATAAAAATAAAGTATGAGCTAACAAAAGGATTGCACAATTAGGAACATTTAAGCACGCAGATAATTACAGCACTTTGCAAAAATGCAGGTTTCCTGAAGTTATGGAATAAAACTGAATGGCACCCTGCGTTTTGCATTCAGGTCCATGAATCATACGTTATCGGTTTGAGTTTGTTCAGTTCTCAAATGCTTTTATACTACCAAAGCTTTGTAAAGCTGGGGATTCAGCTCTCTGTTCAGTAGCTGGCTGTGTTAAAATGGTTTACAATGCAGCCAGGTCGTTCAGCCCATCACCTTCATGTCTGCCCCCTGTGAGGGCATCTCACCCCTCCCAGTTAGCTCTGCAAAGCTGTCCTCTCTCCCAGTGACAGCCCTATTCCCTCTTGAAAGCCACGACTGACCCTGCCTTCCCCGACGTTCTTGGGCAGCGCATCCCAGATCCTGACCACTCCCTGCGTGAAAAAGTTTCTCCCCCGTGTCTGCTTTTACCCATCGCCTTCAATCTGTGTCCCTCTGGTTCTTGATCCTTCCCCCCGCCCCAACAGTGGGAACAGTTTCTCCCGATCCACTCTGCCCCAGACCCCCTCGTGCTTTTGAACACCCCGATCAAATCTCCTCTCGACCTTCTCTGCGGAGAACAGTCCCAACTTCTCCAGTCTGTACATGTCACTGAAGTTCCTCATCCCTGGAACCAACCTTGTGAATCTTTTCCGCACTCTCTCTAAAGCCTTCACACCCTTCCTAAAGTGCGGAGCCCAGAGCTAGACGCAACACTCCAGCTGAGATCGAACTAATGCCTTATGCAGGTTCAACATAACCTCCTTGGCTCTTGTACTCTACCCTCCTATTGATAAAGCCCAGGATACTGTATGTTTTATTAACCTCGTTCTCAACCTGTCCTGCCACCTTTAATGATTTATGCTCATGTAGCCCCTCACTCACTTCAGAATTGTACTCTTGACTTGATATTGATATTTTCTTTCCAGGCTTTTCCTACCCAAATGTGCCACTTCATGCTTTTCTGCGTTAAATCTGGTCTGCCATAGTCTGTCCATTCCTGTCTGTCTGTGCGCTCTGGAAGTCGTCCACTAACCCCCCACCATCCCCCCCTCCGAGTTCGTAATGCTTCCGACTTGTGTGTCACCCACAAGTTTTGAAATCGCGCTTGGCGCTCGCCTATCGAGGGCAGGAACGTCGACAGGAAAAGCAGGGCCGTTGGCCAATTGGTAACCGCGATGGGCGGAAGAGCGGGGGCGTTCTCCGGTTTGTCCTGGGCCTGAGGTTCTGTCCCGCCGCCGGCTTGGGAATGAGCGATGCTTGGGCATCGCTCGACTGCAGCTGCCTGCCTGCACTCCGGGGTGAACGGCTGTACTGTCATGATGGATACAGGGCTATCAGGGGAGAGCGGGGCAGTGGGATTAGTTTGGGGATTGATACTGGGCTATCAGGGGAGAGCGGGGCAGTGGGATTAGTTTGGGGATTGATACAGTGCTATCGGGAGAGCGGGGCAGTGGGATTAGTTTGGGAATTGATACAGGGCTATGGGGAGAGAGCGAGGCAGTGGGATTAGTTTGGGGAGAGAGCGAGGCAGTGGGATTAGTTTGGGGATTGATTCAGGGCTATGGGGAGAAAGCGGGGCAGTGGGATTAGTTTGGGATTGATACAGGGCTATGGGGAGAGAGTGGGGCAGTGGGATTAGTTGGGGATTGATACAGGGCTACGGGGAGAGAGCAGGGCAGTGGGATTAGTTTGGGACTGATACAGGGCTACGGGGAGAGAGCAGGGCAGTGGGATTAGTTTGGGATTGATACAGGGCTATGGGGAGAGCGGGACAGTGGGATTAGTTTGGGACTGATACAGGGCTATGGGGAGAGAGCGGGACAGTGGGATTAGTTTGGGACTGATACAGGGCTATGTGGAGAGAGTGGGGCAGTGGGATTAGTTTGCGGATTGATACAGGGCTATGGGGAGAGAGCGGGGCAGTGGGATTAGTTTGGGACTGATACAGGGCTATGTGGAGAGAGTGGGGCAGTGGGATTAGTTTGCGGATTGATACAGGGCTATGGGGAGAGAGCGGGGCAGTGGGATTAGTTTGGGATTGATACAGGGCTGTGGGGGGAGAGCGGGGCAGTGGGATTAGTTTGGGGATTGATACAGGGCTATGGGGAGAGAGCGGGGCAGTGGGATTAGTTTGGGGATTGATACAGGGCTATGGGGAGAGAGCGGGGCAGTGGGATTAGTTTGGGGATTGATACAGGGCTATGGGGAGAGAGCGGGGCAGTGGGATTAGTTTGGGGATTGATACAGGGCTATGGGGAGAGAGCGGGGCAGTGGGATTAGTTTGGGGATTGATACAGGGCTATGGGGAGAGAGCGGGGCAGTGGGATTAGTTTGGAGATTGATTCTGGTCCGTGGAGAGTGCTACGGGTTCAATACTGCCTGAGCAGAGACAAGCCATGGGGGCAACGAGAATCCTTTTTGGGATGTGAAAGTTGTGCTCATGAGGGGAATGTGGCAGCCTGTCTCCCATTCTCTGGCCGAGTGAGATCTTCTGATTGGAAACGATTGAGCAGAACGGGACTGTACTCCCAGGAGTTCAGGAAAGGAAGGGGGTCAACTGATTGAAACATGTTTCTGAGCAGGCTTGATGAGTTTATTGAAACGTGTAAAATTCTCGGAGGGTAGGCACTGAGAGGTTGTTTTCCTGCCATACCACCCCGCCCCTGCGCCCCAACCAAACAAAGCAGCCCCCGGCTGTGGAATCGAGAACACGGAGGGAGTTGCACGGTCTCTGGAGAAGGGCTCGGCCATTTTGGGCTGAGACGAGAAATGTCTTCACTCGGAGGGTGGTGAATCTTTGGAATTCTCTGCCACAGAGGCTGGCGGATGCCCCGTCACTGAGGATATTCCAGACTGGGATTTTTGGTCTCTCCAGGAATGGAGGGGCAGGGGGCGGGAGCGGAGTTGAGGCGGGAGGTCAGCCAGGGTTGTATTGCACGGCAGGGCAGACCCAAGGGGCTGAATGGTCGCCTTCTGCTGCTGTCTTTATCATGTTGCAGAACTGTCGGAATTCCTGGACTGTCTCCCGTCGAAAGGAGCACTGAAGAGTACGTGGATTTGCGACGGGTTTGGTCGCGGGAAGCCGTGGAACTGTAATGACGCAGCGTGACGCTGCTCCCCTGGCCCCTGACCCGTTTTAACGCCCTCACTCTTTCCTCCCGAGCAGGACGCAGTGCCGAAGCCCCCCGAGCGAACAGACAGCCAGCGGAAGCGGCTGGAAAAGCGGAAACCCGAGGAGAGCAGGCCCAGCTCGCCGTGCGAGGGGCCGAGGAGGGCTGAGAGCTCGGAGCACGATCAGAGCCGGCACAACGGGGACAGGGATCACAGGAACCCGCCGCCTACCAAAAAGGTCAGCCCTCGTACACGTGGCAAACCTTCACCGACTGATAGATTCACAGATACCCCCGGGAGTGAGTTACAGACTGGAATCTAATCAAGGGGTTCGGGGTGGTTTATATATAGAATAACAGATACACCTGGGAGTGAGGTACAGGCTGGAATCTAATCGAGGGGTTCGGGGTGGTTTATATATAGAATAACAGATAACCGGGAGTGAGTTGCAGACTGGAATGTAATCGAGGGGTTCGGGGTGGTTTATATATAGAATAACAGATACCCGGGAGTGAGTTACAGATTTGAATCTAATCGAGGAGTTCAGGGTGGTTTATGTATCGAATAACAGATACCCGGGAGTGAGTTACAGACAGGAATCTAACCGTGGGGTTCAGTGGGGTTTATATCTACAATCACAGGTACCCAGGAGTGAGTTATTGACAGGAATCTAATCGAGGGGTTCGGGGTGGTTAGTTTCTGGAATAACTGATACCCGGGAGTGGGTTACAGATTGGAATCTAATCGGGGGTTCAGGGAATTTATATATATAGAATAACAGATACCCAGGAGTGAGTTACAGACTGGAAGCTAATCGAGGGGTTTGGGGTGGTTTATATATAGAATAACAGATACCCGGGAGTGAGTTACAGGCTGGAATCTAATCGAGGGGTTCAGGGTGGTTTAGTTAGAGAATAACATACACCCGGGAGTGAGTTACAGACTAGAATTTAATCGAGGGATTCATGGTGGTTCATATATAGAATAACAGATACCCGGGAGTGATTAGAGACTGGAATCTAATCGAGGGGTTCAGGGTGATTTATATATAAAATAACAGATACCCGGGAGTGAGCTACAGCCTAGAATCTAATCGAGGGGTTTGGGGTGGTTTATATATAGAATAACAGATACCCGGGAGTGAGTTACAGGCTGGAATCTAATCGAGGGGTTCAGGGTGGTTTAGTTAGAGAATAACATACACCCGGGAGTGAGTTACAGACTAGAATTTAATCGAGGGATTCGGGGTGGTTCATATATAGAATAACAGATACCCGGGAGTGATTAGAGACTGGAATCTAATCGAGGGGTTCAGGGTGATTTATATATAGAATAACAGATACCCGGGAGTGATTATAGACTGGAATCTAATCGAGGGGTTCAGGATGGTTTATATATAGAATAACAGATACCCGGGAGTGAGTTACAGGCTGGAATCTAATCGAGGGGTTCAGGGTGGTTTAGTTAGAGAATAACATACACCCGGGAGTGAGTTACAGACTAGAATTTAATCGAGAGATTCGGGGTGGTTCATATATAGAATAACAGATACCCGGGAGTGATTAGAGACTGGAATCTAATCGAGGGGTTCAGGGTGATTTATATATAGAATAACAGATACCCGGGAGTGATTAGAGACTGGAATCTAATCGAGGGGTTCAGGATGGTTTATATATAGAATAACAGATACCCGGGAGTGAGTTACAGGCTGGAATCTAATCGAGGGGGTTCAGGGTCGTTTAGATAGAGAATAACAGACACCCGGGAGTGAGTTACAGACTAGAATTTAATCGAGGGATTCGGGGTGGTTCAGATATAGAATAACAGATACCCGGGAGTGAGCTACAGCCTAGAATCTAATCGAGGGGTTTGGGGTGGTTTATATATAGAATAACAGATACCCTTGAGTGTATTACAGACTGGAATCGAACCGTGGGGTTCAGGGGGTTTTATATATAGAATCACTGGTACCCAGGAGTGAGGTATTGACAGGAATCTAATCGAGGGGTTCGGGGTGGTTAGTATATGGAATAACTGATACCCGGGAGTGGGTTACAGACTGGAATCTAATCGAGGGGTTCAGGGGCTTTATATTTATAGAATAGCAGATACCCAGGAGTGAGTTACAGACTGGAATCTAATTGAGGGGTTGGCGTGGTTTATGTATAGAACAATAGATACCCGGGAGTGAGTTACAGACTGGAATCTAATCAAGGGGTTCGGGGATTTATATATATAGAAAAACAGATACCCGGGAGTGAGTTACAGACTGGAATCTAATCAAGGGGTTCGGGGGTTTATAGAATAACAGATACCCGGGAGTGAGTTACAGGCTGGAATCTAATCGAGGGGTTCGGGGTGTTTTATATATTGAATAACAGATACCCGGGAGTGAGTTACAGACTGGAATCTAACCGAGGGGTTTGGGGTGGTTTATATCTAGAATAACAGATACCCGGGAGTGAGTTACAGACTGGAATCTAACCGTGGGGTTCAGGGGGGTTTATATATAGAATAACAAGTACCCAGGAGTGAGTTATTGACAGGAATCTAATCGAGGGGTTCGGGGTGGTTAGTAAATGGAATAACTGATACCCGGGAGTGGGTTACAGACTGGAATCTAATCGAGGGGTTCGGGGGATCTATATATGGAATCACAGGTACCCAGGAGTGAGTTATTGACAGGAATGTAATCGAGGGTTTCGGGGTGGTTAATATATGGAATAACTGATACCCGGGAGTGGGTTACAGACTGGAACCTAACCGAGGGGTTTGGGGTGGTTTATATCTAGAATAACAGATACCCGGGAGTGAGTTACAGACTGGAATCTAACCGTGGGGTTCAGGGGGGTTTATATATAGAATCACAGGTACCCAGGAGTGAGTTATTGACAGGAATCTAATCGAGGGGTTCGCGGTGGTTAGTATATGGAATAACTGATATCCGGGAGTGGTTTACAGACTGGAATCTAATCGAGGGGTTCAGGGGATTTATATATATGGAATAACATACCCAGGAGTGAGTTACAGACTGGAATCTAATCGAGGGGTTCGGGGTGGTTGATACATAGAATAAAAGATACCTGAGAGTGAGTTACAGACTGCAATCTAATAGAGGAGTTCGGGGGGTTTATTTATAGAATAACAGACACTCGGGAGTGAGTTACAGACTGGAATCTAATCGAGGGGTTCGGGGTGGTTTATTGATATAATAACGATTACCCAGGAGTGAGTTACAGCTTGGAAGCTAATCGAGGGGTTCGGGGTGATTTATATATAGAAGAACGGATACCCAGGAGTGAGTTACAGGTTGGAATCTAATCAAGGGGTTCAGGGTGGTTTATAGATAGAATAACAGACACCCGGGCGTGAGTTACAGACTAGAATTTAATCGAGGGATTCGGGGTGGTTCCTATATAGAAGAACAGAAACCTGGGAGTGATTAGAGACTGGAATCTAATCGAGGGGTTCGGGGTGGTTTATATATAGAACAACAGATACCCGTGACTGAGTTACAGACTGGAACCTAGTCGAGGGGTTTCTATATAGAATAACAGATGCTCAGGGGTGAGTTTGAGACTGGAATCTAATCGAGAGGTTCAGGGGGGGCTTATATATAGTATCACAGGTACCCAGGAGTGAGTTATTGACAGGAATCTGATCGAGGGATTCGGGGTGATTTATATATAGAATAACAGATACCCGGGAGTGGGTTACAGACTGGAATCTAATCGAGCGGCTCGGGATAGGTTATATGTAGAATAACATATACGCGTAAGTGAGTGACAGACTGGAATCTCATCGAGGGGTTCGGGTGATTTATTTATAGAATAACAGATACCCGAGAGTGAGTTGCAGACTGGAATCTAATCGAGGGGTTTTCGATGGTTTATATATAGAATAACAGATACTCGGGAATGAGTTACAGACTGGAATCTAATCGTGGGGTACAGGGGGATCTATATATGGAATCACAGGTACCCAGGAGTGAGTTATTGACAGGAATCTAATTGAGGGTTTCAGGGTGGTTAATATATGGAATAACTGATACCCGGGAGTGGGTTACAGACTGGAATCTAACAGAGGGGTTTGAGGTGGTTTATATCTAGAATAACAGATACCCGGGAATGAGTGACAGACTGGAATCTAACCGTGGGGTTCAGGGGGGTTTATATATAGAATCACAGGTACCCAAGAGTGAGTTATTGACAGGAATCAAATCGAGGTGTTCGGGGTGGTTAGTATATGGAATAACTGATACCCGGGAGTGGGTCACAGACTGGAATCTAATCGAGGGGTTCGGGGTAGTTTATACATAGAATAAAAGATACCCGAGAGTGAGTTACAGACTGCAATCTAATAAAGGAGTTCAGGGTGTTTATATATTGAATAACAGGTACCTGGGAGTGAGTTACAGACTGGAATCTAATCGTGTGGTACAGG
Source organism: Cetorhinus maximus (assembly GCF_964194155.1). Lineage (NCBI taxonomy): Eukaryota > Metazoa > Chordata > Chondrichthyes > Lamniformes > Cetorhinidae > Cetorhinus > Cetorhinus maximus. The sequence continues at coordinate 52,954 of NW_027597571.1, forward strand.
GGGATCTATATATATAGAATAACAGATACCCGGGAGTGAGTTACAGGCTGGAATCTAATCAAGGGGTTCAGGATGGTTTATATATAGAATAACAGATACCCGGGAGTGAGTTACAGACTGGAGTCTTATCGAGTGGTTCAGGGTGGTTTATTTATATAATAACGATTACCCAGGAGTGAGTTACAGCTTGGAAGCTAATCGAGGGGTTCAGGATAGTTTATATATAGAATAATAGATACCCGGGAGTGAGTTACAGGCTGGAATCTAATCGAGGGGTTCACGGTGGTTTATACATAGAATAACAGACACCCGGTAGTGAGTTACAGACTAGAATTTAACCGAGGAATTCGGGGCGGTTTATATATAGAATAACAGATAACCAGGGGCGAGTTACAGGTTGGAATCTAATGGAAGGGTTTGTGGTTGTTTATACATAGAATAACAGATACCCGTGAGTGAGTTATAGACTGGAACCTAGTCGAGGGGTTTCTGTATAGAATAACAGATGCCCAGGACTGAGTTAGAGACTGGAATCTAATCGAGAGGTTCAGGGGGGTTTATATATAGAATCACAGGTACCCAGGAATGAGTTATTGACAGGAATCTGATCGAGGGATTCGGGGTGGTTTATATATAGAATAACAGATACCCGGTAGTGAGTTACAGACTGGAATCTAATCGAGGGGTTTGGGTGATTTATATATAGAATAACAGATACCTGGGAGTGAGTGACAGACTGGAATCTCATCGAGGGGTTCGGGTGATTTATTTATAGAATAACAGATACCCGAGAGTGAGTTGCAGACTGGAATCTAATCGAGGGGTTTTCGATGGTTTATATATAGAATAACAGATACTTGGGAATGAGTTACAGACTGGAATCTAATCGTGGGGTACAGGGGGATCTATATATGGAATCACAGGTACCCAGGAGTGAGTTATTGACAGGAATCTAATTGAGGGTTTCGGGGTGGTTAATATATGGAATAACTGATACCCGGGAGTGGGTTACAGACTGGAATCTAACAGAGGGGTTTGGGGTGGTTTATATCTAGAATAACAGATACCCGGGAATGAGTTACAGCCTGGAATCTAATCGAGGGGTTTGAGGTGGTTTATATCTAGAATAACAGATACCCGGGAATGAGTGACAGACTGGAATCTAACCGTGGGGTTCAGGGGGGTTTATATCTAGAATCACAGGTACCCAAGAGTGAGTTATTGACAGGAATCAAATCGAGGTGTTCGGGGTGGTTAGTATATGGAATAACTGATACCCAGGAGTGAGTTACAGACTGGAATCTAATCGAGGGGTTTGGGTGATTTATATATAGAATAACAGATACCTGGGAGTGAGTGACAGACTGGAATCTCATCGAGGGGTTCTGGTGATTTATTTATAGAATAACAGATACCTGGGAGTGAGTTGCAGACTGGAATCTAATCGAGGGGTTTGTGATGGTTTATATATAGAATAACAGATACCCGGGAGTGAGTTACAGACGGGAATCTAATCGAGGGGTTCGAGGTGGTTTATAAAAAGAATAACAGATACCCGGGGGGCGAGTTACAGGTTGGAATCTAATCGAAGGGTTTGTGGTTGTTTATATATAGAATAACAGATACCTTTGAGTGAGTTACAGACTGGAACCTAGTCGAGGGGTTTCTATATAGAATAACAGATACCCAGGACTGAGTTAGAGACTGGAATCTAATCGAGAGGTTCAGGGGGGTTTATATATAGAATCACAGGTACCCAGGAATGAGTTATTGACAGGAATCTGATCGAGGGATTCGGGGTGGTTTATATATAGAATATCAGATACCCGGTAGTGAGTTACAGACTGGAATCTAATCGAGGGGTTCGAGGTAGGTTATGTGTAGAATAACATATACGCGTAAGTGAGTGACAGACTGGAATCTCATCGAGGGGTTCTGGTGATTTATTTATAGAATAACAGATACCTGGGAGTGAGTTACAGACTGGAATCTAATCGAGGGGTTTGTGATGGTTTATATATAGAATAACAGATACCCGGGAGTGAGTTACAGACTAGAATCTAATCGAGGTGTTCGGGTGATTTATATATAGAATAACAGATACCTGGGAGTGAGTTACAGACTGGAATCTAATCGAGGGGTTCGGGGGTTTATATATAGAATAACAGATACCCGGGAGTGAGTTACAGACTGGAATCTAATCGAGGCGTTTGGGTGATTTATATATAGAATAACAGATACCTGGGAGTGAGTTACAGACTGGAATCTAATCGAGGGGTTCGGGGGTTTATATATAGAATAACAAATACCCAGGAATGAGTTACAGACTGGAATCTAATCGAGGGGTTGTGGTGGTTTCTGTATAGAATAATAGATACCCGGGAGTGAGTTACAGACTGGAATCTAATCAAGGGATTCGGGGATTTATATATAGAATAACAGATACCCGGGAGTGTGTTACAGGCTCGAATCTAATCGAGGGGTTCGGGGCGGTTTATATATAGAATAACAGATACCCGGGAGTGAGTTACAGACTGGAATCTAATCATGGGGTTCAGGGGGATCTATATGTGGAATCACAGGTACCCAGGAGTGAGTTACAGACTGGAATCTAATCAAGGGGTTCGGGGTGGTTTATATATAGAATAACAGATACCCAGGAGTGAGTTACAGGCTGGAATCTAATCCAGGGGTTTGGAGTGGTTTATATATAGATAACAGATACCCGGGAGTGAGTTACAGACTGGAATCTAATCGAGGGGTTCGGGGTAGGTTATATGTATAATAACATATACCCGGGAGTGTGTTTCAGACTGGAATCTAATCGAGCGGTTCCAGTGATTTATATATAGAATAACAGATACCCGGGAGTGAGTGACAGACTGGAATCTCATTGAGGGGTTCGGGTGATTTATATGTAGAATAACAGATACCCGGGAGTGAGTTACAGAATGGAATCTAATCGAGGGGTTCAGGGAGGTTTATATATTGAATAACAGATACCCGGGAGTGAGTTACAGACTGGAGTCTTATCGAGTGGTTCAGGGTGGTTTATTTATAAAATAATGATTACCCAGGAGTGAATTACAGCTTGGAAGCTAATCGAGGGGTTCAGGGTGGTTTATATATAGAATAACAGATACCCGGGAGTGAGTTATAGGCTGGTATCTAATCGAGGGGTTCACGGTGGTTTATACATAGAATAACAGACACCCGGTAGTGAGTTACAGTCTAGAATTTAATCGAGGAATTCGGGGTGGTTTATCTATAGAATAACAGATAACCTGGGGCGAGTTACAGGTTGGAATCTAATCGAAGGGTTTGTGGTTGTTTATATATAGAATAACAGATACCCGTGAGTGAGTTACAGACTGGAACCTAGTCGAGGGGTTTCTATATAGAATAACAGATGCCCAGGACTGAGTTAGAGACTGGAATCTAATCGAGAGGTTCAGGGGGGTTTATATATAGAATCACAAGTACCCAGGAATGAGTTATTGACAGGAATCTGATCGAGGGATTCGGGGTGGTTTATATATAGAATAACAGATACCCGGTAGTGAGTTACAGACTGGAATCTAATCGAGGGGTTTGGGGTAGGTTATGTGTAGAATAACATATACGCGTAAGTGAGTTACAGACTGGAATCTCATCGAGGGGTTCTGGTGATTTATTTATAGAATAACAGATACCTGGGAGTGAGTTGCAGACTGGAATCTAATCGAGGGGTTTGTGATGGATTATATATAGAATAACAGATACCCGGGAGTGAGTTACAGACTAGAATCTAATCGAGGCGTTCGGGTGATTTATATATAGAATAACAGATACCTGGGAGTGAGTTACAGACTGGAATCTAATCGAGGGGTTCGGGGGTTTATGTATAGAATAACAGATACCTGGGAGTGAGTTACAGACTGGAATCTAATCGAGGCGTTTGGGTGATTTATATATAGAATGACAGATACCTGGGAGTGAGTTCCAGACTGGAATCTAATCGAGGGGTTCGGGGTAGGTTATATGTAGAATAAATATACCCGGGAGTGTGTTTCAGACTGGAATCTAATCGAGGGGTTCGGGTGATTTATATATAGAATAACAGATACCCGGGAGTGACTGACAGACTGGAATCTAACCGAGGGGTTTGGGGTGGTTTGTATCTAGAATAACAGATACCCGGGTGTGAGTTACAGACTGGAATCTGACCGTGGGGTTCAGGGGGGTTTATATATAGAATCACAGGTGCCCAGGAGTGAGTTATTGACTGGAATCTAATCGAGGGGTTCGGGGTGGTTAGTATATGGAATAACTGATACCCGGGAGTGGGTTACAGACTGCAATCTAGTCGAGGGGTTCAGGGGATTTATATATATAGAATAACAGATACCCAGGAGTGAGTTACAGACTGGATTCTAATCGAGGGGTTCAGGGTGGTTTATAGATAGAATAACAGACGCCCGGGAGTGAGTTACAGACTAGAATTTAATCGAGGGGTTCGGGATGGTTTATATATAGAATAACAGATACCCAGGAGTGAGTTACAGACTGGATTCTAATCGAGGGGTTCGGGGTGGTTTATACATAGAATAAAAGATACCTGAGAGTGAGTTACAGACTGCAATCTAATAGAGGAGTTCGGGGGGTTTATATATAGAATAACAGACAGTCGGGAGTGAGTTACAGACTGGAATCTAATCGAGGGGTTCAGGGTGGTTTATTGATATAATAACGATTACCCAGGAGTGCGTTACAGCTTGGAAGCTAATCGAGGGGTTCGGGGTGATTTATATATAGAATAACAGATACCCGGGAGTGAGTTACAGACTGGAATCTAATCGAGGGGTTCGGGGGCTTTATAGATAGAATAACAGACGCCCGGGAGTGAGTTTCAGACTAGAATTTAATCGAGGGGTTCGGGGTGGTTTATATATAGAATAACAGATACCCGGGAGTGAGTTACAGGTTGGAATCTAATCCAGGGGTTCAGGGTGGTTTATAGATAGAATAACAGACGCCCGGGAGTGAGTTACAGACTAGAATTTAATCGAGGGGTTCGGGATGGTTTATATATAGAATAACAGATACCCGGGAGCGAGTTACAGACTGGAATCTAATCGAGGGGTTTTGGTCGGGTCTATATTTTGAACGTTCGATATCCAGCGGTAAATGTGATCAGGCTGTGACATGTAACGACAGAATTGTGATCTCTGCGGTTCAGCCTCAGGCGATTACCCGGGGGAGTGATGGGGTCGGTAGCTTGGGAATGGACTTTGGAGCCACCAGATATCACGGCTTCCACCTTCCCGTTGTGCCATTTGAGAAAATGTTAGCTCATTGGGGATTGAATGGCGGGGAAGCAGTTTGATAATTGAGCAGCACTGGAGGCGTCGAGAGCAGAGGTGGTGAGGTGGAGCTGGGTGTTGTCAGTGTAGATGCGAGAACCCGCACTGCCTGTGGTCGACTAATCCGCCCAGGGCGTGCGTGCAGATGAGAAATGGGAGGGGACAGGGTTTGGTCCTTGGGAGATACCAGAGGGAAGGGTGTGGGAGCAGGAAGCGAAGCCATTCTCTGGCCCCTATTGGCCAGATCAGGATGGAACTGGGATGAGCGCTTCCACCCAGCAGGACGGCAGTGGAGAGGGGCTGGGGGAGGATGGTGTGGTCAGTCTGTGCATTGTCTCGCTGTTCCCCTGGCTGAACGCGTGACCTTTCCTGCCTTGTGGGATCATATTTGTGGTGACTCTCGCGTCACTGCCCGTGTCAGTTGTCTGAGGAAGGAGCAAATTGTTGCCGGTGCAGCCGGTTGTTGCGGGGGGGTCGCTCGTGGCTGAATGCGGAGTACCGGAGCGGACCCGTTGTGGAAGCGGACCTCTTCAGCTGCAGAGGCTTCGAGCGCACCGTTCCCCTCCAAGCCATCGGGCAGACCTCCCCTCCTGATCCGAGCTCCTCAGCTCAGTGCTTCCTCTGAATGGGTGTCCAGCTCCATCCTGTGGCCGCTTGAAGCCCTACAGTCAGCCCTGGACATCGTGGCCCTGTGAACACGCTCGGCTTTCATCTGTTTCGAAAGGAGGACAGGAGTCCACCGGACAACGGGGAGACCGGCCAGAAGCAGGAAGCCTTCCGACGCGAGTCCATATTGAAAAATAAAACCTCCCCGCTTCCGTCCCAAATGGGAGACCCCTTATTTTTAAAGTGTGCCCCCACCCCCCTGCCCGCCATTCTAATCTCTCCCACAAGGGGAAGCTCCTTTCTGATAATGCACAAGGAGCAGGAGTGGGCCATTCGGCCTCTCAAGCCTGCTCCCCCATCCGATAAGATCATGGCTGATCTGATTGTGGCCTTAAATCCACTTTCCTGTCTGTCTCCCCCAACCACCCCCCCACCACCATAACCCTCGTCGATCAGAAACCCGTCTCACTCGGCCTTGAGTATATTCAACGCCCCGGCCTCCACTGCTCTCTGAGGAGGGGGGAGAGAATCCCACAGACTGACCACCCTCTGAGAGAAGAAATTCCTCCTCATCTCCGTCTTCAACGGGAGACCCCTCATTTTGAAACTGTGCCCCTCCCCCCTCGTTCTAGATTCCACCCCACGAGGGGGAAACATCCTCTCAGCATCCCCCCCGTCGAGCCCCTCCCCTCAGAATCTTATCTGTCTCGATAAGATCGCCTCTCATTCTTCTAAACTCCAATGGGTACAGGGCCCAACCTGCTCAACCTCTCCTCACAAGACAAACCCCCTTCGTCCCAGGAATCGGCCGAGTGAACCTTCTCTGAACGGCCTCCTGTGGGGGTAAATCCCTCCTTACGTAAGGAGACCAAAACTGTCCCCAGTGCTCCAGGTGCGGCCTCACCAACGCCCTGTACAGTCGGAACGAGACTTCCCCATTTTTATGCTCGGTTCCCCAGTATTAAACGCCGATATTCCCCATTTGCTCCTGATGTTTGAAGAGAGTAGTTTGGGAGAAACTGTTTCCATTGGCAGGGGCTTGGGGTGGATTCGATAACCAGAGGGACACAGGTTTAAGGTGTAGGACGAGAGGGAAGCTGAGGGAACATTGCTTCACACAGCGAGTTGTTGTGACCTGGAAGGCGCTGCCTGAAGCAGATTCAATAGGAACGCTCAAAATGGTGGAATTGGAGCAATCGGGGCACAGATTTTACAGAGCTTGAGGGAAGGAGCTGGGGCGGTATCGGTGGTGTGCGTGACCGACTGGCAAGCTCTTCCGAAGAGCTGGCAGAGGCACGGTGGGCCGAATGGCTGCCTTGCTGTTGCCGCGTGGACCCGAGACCGGCCAGCAAATTCCCTCTCCCTGCGCTTGGCAGCCGAAACTGACAGAGGAGCGGGCGGGCGCTGTGCTGCGGGGGCATTGGGAGGCGGGAGGCTGGGTTGAAGACGCCCTTTCCTGGCTACGTGATGGGTGGCGGGGCGGGGGGGCGCGGAGGGGAAGAGCGGAGAGGGCACTGATCCCCGGCCGCAGCATCTCATCTGGCTTAGTGAAGGGGGTGAGGTGAACAGAGTTTGATTGACCCGCTCTGTTCCGTCGCACAGGTGAAAACCAAGGGCCCGGCCAGAGGGAACGAAAGCACGGGCGGCGAGAATGGAAGCTCCCAGCGCAGCAGCTCGCGTGGCGCAGGCAGCGATGTAAGTAGCACGCGGCTCACCCTTCATAAAATGCAACAACAAAAAAAGACCCCTCCCTTATTTTGGCGCCAGTACTTCGCACTGTGCAACACCTCCTTGTTAAACACTGACTGGCGACAATATTAGGGCCTGGACCCACTGCCCATTCTCTTTCGAGTCTACTGCTCAGATGTCTCCCCCCACCCCACTCCCCCCGCCACCACCTCCACCCTGTCGTAGGGAGGCGTTAGGTGCCGGAAGCGGCAGCCATAGTGTCCCGGGGCCAGTCAGAGTTCAATTGCTGCGTCATGGGCGTGTTTGTCACACTTGTTAAAGTTCGAACTGCTGGCCAAAAGGAAGAAACGGCCGTAGTTTTTCCTCATGTTTTCTGGATCGTGATGGGGATCCTCACCACATCGAGGCTATGCCCCACCCCCACCCCCACCCTGCCCCCATCGATCTAGCTTCCGGACCACGTTTTCAGTGAAGATATGGTTTTGCCCACTTCTGGCTCTGTAACCACCTTCGTCCATAAACTTCCCCCCCCCCCACCCCCAAAGCACGATACTCTTCCAGTCCTATGTACACCCCTCCGCCTACTGACCCCCATTCCCCCCCGCCCCACCGCGCCTGCCTTACTCCACCATCGGCAGCCTTTTGTTTCCCTGTCAGTTTTTTAAAATCATCCACGTGCTATTTTACATACTTTAAAAAAAATCAGCTGGCCTGCGTCCAGCGTCACCTGACCTGTTAGATCAGGAAAAGCACTTTCAATTTCCTCACCCTGCCCCCCCCACCCTTCCTTACCTCTGTAATCTCCTCCAGCCCCACAAGCTCCTGAGATCTCCAGTCCTCCAGTAATTGTTGTCCATTCTTGCCTCGTTTCCAACCCTCCTCCATGGCCTGTGTTACCTCCCTATCTCTGTCACTTCCTCCAGTCTGTACAACCCTCCCTATCTCTGTCACCTCCTTTAACCCCTACAACCCTCCCTATCTCTGTAACCTCCTCCAGCCCCTACACCCCTCCATATCTCTGTCACTTCCTCCAACCTGTACAACCCTCCCTATCTCTGTAACCTCCTTTAACCCCTACAACCCTCCCTATCTCTGTAACCTCCTCCAGCCCCTACACCCCTCCCTATCTCTGTAACCTCCTCCAGCCCCTACAACCCTCCCTATCTCTGTAACCTCCTCCAGCCCCTACAACCCTCCCTGTCTCTGTAACCGCCTCCAGCCCCTACAACCCTCCCTGTCTCTGTAACCTCCTCCAGCCCCTACAACCCTCCCTATCTCTGTAACCTCCTCCAGCCCCTACAACCCTCCCTATCTCTGTAACCTCCTCCAGCCCCTACAACCCTCCCTATCTCTGTAACCTCCTCCAGCACCTACAGCCCTCCCTATCTCTGTAACCTCCTCCAGTCCCTACAACCCTCCCTATCTCTGTAACCTTCTCCAGCCCCCTACAACACTCCGTCTCTGTAACCTCCTCCAGCCCCAACAACCCTCCCTATCTCTGTAACCTCCTCCAGCCCCAACAACCCTCCCTATCTCTGTAACCTCCTCCAGTCCCTACAACCCTCCCTATCTCTGTAACCTCGTCCAGCCCCGACAACCCTCCCTATCTCTGTAACCTCCTTCAGCCCCTACACCCCTCCCTATCTCTGTAACCTCCTCCAGTCCCTACAACCCTCCCTATCTCTGTAACCTCCTCCAGTCCCTACAACCCTCCCTATCTCTGTAACCTCCTCCAGCACCTACAACCCTCCCTATCTCTGTAACCTCTTCCAGTCCCTACAACCCTCCCTATCTCTGTAACCTTCTCCAGCCCCCTACAACACTCCGTCTCTGTAACCTCCTCCAGCCCCAACAACCCTCCCTATCTCTGTAACCTCCTCCAGTCCCTACAACCCTCCCTATCTCTGTAACCTCCTCCAGTCCCTACAACCCTCCCTATCTCTGTAACCTCCTCCAGCACCTACAACCCTCCCTATCTCTGTAACCTCCTCCAGTCCCTACAACCCTCCCTATCTCTGTAACCTCCTCCAGCCCCTACAACCCTCCCTATCTCTGTAACCTCCTCCAGCCCCTACAACCCTCCCTATCTCTGTAACCTCCTCCAGCCCCTACAACCCTCCCTATCTCTGTAACCTCCCCCAGCCCCTACAACCTTCCGAGATCTCTGTGATCCTCCAATTCCAGCCTCTTGGAGCATCCCCTGATCCCTATCGCTCCGCCATTGGCGGCCGCGCCTTCAACTGCCTGAGGCCAAAGCTCCCAAATTCCTCTCGTGAATCTCTTCGCGTTCCCCTCCTCTTTCGAGCTGATCCTTCAAACTTACCAAGCTTCTGTTGGCCTGTCCCGTACTATACCCTCAATGTAGCTCGCTGTCAAATGTTGTGCTTAATTTACTGTCTTGTGGGTGAGTAAATGAGTGAGTGGGTGCGTTTGTGCGTGAGTGGATGGGTGCGTGAGTGAATGAGCGGGTGGGTGCGTGAGCGGGTGGGTGGGTGCGTGAGTGGGCGTGAACGTGAGTGGGTGGGTGCATGCGTAGGTGGGCGTGAGAGTGGGCGGGTGCGTGCGTGAGTGGGCGGGTGCGTGCGTGAGTGGGCGGGTGCGTGCGTGAGTGGGTGTGTGCGTGCGTGCATGGGTGGGTGCGTGAGTGAGTGGGTGCGTGGATACGTGGGTGCGTGAGTGGGTGGGTGTGTGAGTGGGTGGGTGTGTGAGTGGGTGTGTGGGTGAGTGGGTGTGTGGGTGCGTGAGTGGGTGGGTGGGTGCGTGAGTGGGTGCATGAGTGGGTGGGTGCGTGAGTGGGTGGGTGCGTGAGTGGGTGGGTGCGTGAGTGGGTGGGTGCGTGAGTGGGTGGGTGCGTGCGTGGGTGGGTGCGTGCGTGGGTGGGTGAGTGCGTGAGTGAGTGGGTAGGTGCGTGCGTGGGTGGGTGCGTGAGTGGGTGGGTGCGTGAGTGGGTGGGTGCGTGAGTGGGTGGGTGCATGAGTGGGTGGGTGAATGTGTGGGTACGTGGGTGGGTGTGTGCGTGCGTGAGTGGGTGGATGGGTGGGTGAGTGAGTGTGTGGGTGCGTGCGTGGGTGAGTGGGTGCGTGGGTGAGTGGGTGTGTGGATGGGTGGGTGAGTGGGTGCGTGGGTGGGTGAGTGGGTGCGTGGGTGAGTGGGTGTGTGGATGAGTGGGTGAGTGGATGTGTGGGTGTGTGGATGGGCGGGTGATGGAGGCCATTCTCCGGGTCGGGTCTGACTCTGACAAGAGGAAGGGGGCTGCCTTGCTGGAACCTTTGGGCTCTGTGCATGGCGTGCAGGCCTGCGTGTGCAGCGATACTTCGTGATGTCGCGCGGCCTCGACTGAACCTTTTCTCTCCACTCCTTTCCTTCTGCAGGTCTCTGCGCACTCCAGCTTGGGAACGGGATATTTTGTAAGTCCTTGGCACAAAACTTGTAAAATCGCGTTCCCCCCACTCCCCACAACGCCCCCCCCCACCCCCCTACCGCCACAATTCCCCAGACTGGCTCACTGGCAGGAACGACCCGCCTCTGCATCAGTGTTGCCCTCCCGCAGTCCTGCCACCCTCCCAGCAGCGCTGGCCTGGATTGCGGGCTGTGCCGCTGGGATGTTTAAGTCCCCAGCCCGCTGCCCTCCCACTCGGTGGAGTGAGGGAGACGAAGGGAACAAGACCCAGCGGACAGCCTGCCTGACTGACGCCTGGGCATTCACCCCAACCGGCAAGGACGGGCAGTCCCGCACAAGCCAAAAGGAAGGCCCTTCGACCTTCCCCCCGTAGGCCGGAGGACAGCGCCCAATCTCTGCCCTGCTCCACAGCCCCCCCGCACCCCCGACAAACCTTTCATCTCCATCTTCACGGGCACTGACAGACTCCTTGTCCAGCTGTGGGAGCTGAACACTCTGCTCCTCATGGTCGTTGGTGGCGTGGTAGCTGTCTTACTCCCCGTCCCAGGTCAGCCCTGAGAATGGGTTGGCGGCGATATCTTCACGTTGGTGAGTTCAGTTACAGTTTGACGTGAAGCTCCGATTCGCCGCTGGTTCCCTTTTTTTCACCCCCGGCCACCCCGGCCCCCCTCCCCGTCTCCTGTGAGGCCCTCCAATAAACCCAGCTCACAGCAATTGTCTACTTCAACATTACTCCCCACCACCCAAGCTGTCCCTGCGTCATCATCACCCTTGTTGCAAGCACTCTCTTTCTGTCTCTGTCTCTCTCGCTCTCCCTCCCCCGTTTCTCTCGCTCTCTCTCCCCGTCTCTCTCTCCCCGTCTCTCTCTCCCCGTCTCTCTCTCCCCGTCTCTCTCTCCCCGTCTCTCTCTCCCCGTCTTTCTCTCCCCGTCTCTCTCTCCCCGTCTCTCTCTCCCCGTCTCTCTCTCCCCGTCTCTCTCTCCCCGTCTCTCTCTCCCCGTCTCTCTCTCCCCCGTCTCTCTCTCCCCCGTCTCTCTCTCCCCCGTCTCTCTCTCCCCCGTCTCTCTCTCCCCGTCTCTCTCTCCCCGTCTCTCTCTCCCCCGTCTCTCTCTCCCCCGTCTCTCTCTCCCCCGTCTCTCTCTCCCCCGTCTCTCTCTCCCCCGTCTCTCTCTCCCCCGTCTCTCTCTCCCCCGTCTCTCTCTCCCCCGTCTCTCTCTCCCCCGTCTCTCTCTCCCCCGTCTCTCTCTCCCCCGTCTCTCTCTCCCCCGTCTCTCTCTCCCCCGTCTCTCTCTCCCCCGTCTCTCTCTCCCCCGTCTCTCTCTCCCCCGTCTCTCTCTCCCCCGTCTCTCTCTCCCCCGTCTCTCTCTCCCCCGTCTCTCTCTCCCCCGTCTCTCTCTCCCCCGTCTCTCTCTCTCCCCCGCCTCTCTCTCTCTCTCCCCCGCCTCTCTCTCTCTCTCCCCCGCCTCTCTCTCTCTCTCCCCCTGCCTCTCTCTCTCCCCCTGCCTCTCTCTCTCCCCCTGCCTCTCTCTCTCCCCCTGCTTCTCTCTCTCCCCCTGCCTCTCTCTCTCTCCCCCTGCCTCTCTCTCTCCCCCTGCCTCTCTCTCTCCCCCTGCCTCTCTCTCTCCCCCTACCTCTCTCTCGTCTCTCCCTCTCCCTCCCCTTGTCTCTCTCTCGCTTCCCCTGTCTCTCTCGCTCTCTCTCTCCCTCCCTGTCTCTCTTTCACTCTCCCTCCCCTTGTCTCTCTCTCGCTTCCCGTATCTCTCTCTCCCTCCCTCCCTCCCCCTGTCTCTCTTTCTCTCTCCCTCCCTTAGTCTCTCTGTCTCTCTCTCTCTCTCTCTCTCTTCCTGAACTAATCTCATCACGGGACTTGTTTGTTGGCTTCACTCACTCTGTGTTTGTTATTTATTTTGCAGTGTGACATTGATAGTGATCCAGACGACAAGGTAAGCGACTTTCTGAACCCCTACCCCCTCCCCTTCTCCTGCACGGGAATGTCACCCTTGCAGCCTTTCGCAATTGGAGGGGTGGGGGGGGGGGCGTAACAGTAGCAGGGGAGGGGAGTGTAATGAAAGGAAACGGAGGTGGTGGGGGGAGGAGGGGGTTGAAGTGCGTGACACACCCTCAAAACCCCGCCCCCACCACCCCAATCTGTAACGTAGCAACTCCTGACCCAGTCTAGACTTTTTGCAAGACTTGGAGGTAATCTCATCGAGGTGATAAAAATGATTGAAGGAGCTGAAATAGGTAGAGAGCTGGGTTGAAACCATATGCTCAGTGGCCAAGGGAGCACCATACAAGGGGCCTAGAACCTTCAACTTTGACCGAGGTTGCTCAAGGATCAATTGAGGAATCACTTTCTCACAGGAAACTCAGACATGTTGGCCTCAGCTGGAATTATTATTGAAGGGGGCAGGACAGGTTGAGAGAGCAGTTAATAAAGCAGACAGTATCCTGGGCTTTATTAATAGGGGCGTAGAGTACAAGAGCAAGAAGGTTATGTTGAACTTGAATAAAATACTCGTTTGGTCCCAACTCGAGCATTGTGTCCCGTTCTGGGCTCCGCACTTTAGGAAGGATGTGAGGAAATTAGGGAGAGAGAGAGAGAGAGAGTGCGGAAAAGATTCATGAGAATGATTCCAGGGACGAGGAACTTCAGTTCCGGGGGTAGATTGGAGAAGTTGGGACTGTTCTCCTCGCAGAAGAGAAGGTCAAGAGGAGATTTGATAGAGGTGTTCAAAATCGTGAGGGGGTCTGGTTCAGAGTGAACAGGGAGAAACTGTTCCCATTGGGGGGAGGATGGAGAAGCAGAGGGACATGGGTTGAAGACGATGGGTAAAAGGAGCGACGGGGACACGAGGAGAAACTTTTTCACATAGCGAGGGGTTAAGATCTGGAACGCGCTGCCTGAGAGTGTGGGGGAGGGAGGGTCAATCGAGGGGTTAGGATCTGGAACGCGCTGCCTGAGAGTATGGGAGAGGGAGGGTCAATCGAGGGGTTAGGATCTGGAACGTGCTGCCTGAGAGTGTGGGGGAGGGAGGGTCAATCGAGGGGTTAGGGTCTGGAACGCGCTGCCTGAGAGTGTGGAGGAGGGAGGGTCAATCGAGGGGTTTGAGAGGGAATGGGATCGTTGTCGGGAAAGGGGGAATGTGCAGGGGAAATGGGGAGAAGTCTGGGTAATTTCACGAGGCTGGTTTCTCACTTGGAGAGCTGGTGTAGACACGATGGGCCGAATGGCCCCCTGTGCTGTGAACCATTCAGCGATTTGTCAAAAGGGTAGCAGGAAACTGTCGCCCCCACCTCCCCACCGCCGACCTATCCCACCACCCACCCCCCCAAAAAAGAAATGTTTTCACGCTGCTACGTTGGGTTAGGGGATTGCAGGATATGGTTGCAAGGCAGCCAACTGGAATCGAGGGACAGGGCAGCCGAGATCTGATTGAGGGGGGGAAGCGGCAGCTGGAGGGGCCGAATGGCTCCCTCCTGTTCCCCCCCACTCCTTGCCGGGCTGAGGCTCGGATCCTCCTGCATCCCCCTCCCTGTTGGATCCCGGAACGCACCATACCGGGAGCGTGTCGGAAAGCTGTGGAAACCGGAACGGGAGGAGGCAGGCACCGGCGGGAGCGGGAGCGGGCGGAGAGCCCGGCCTCACCGCTGCTGGGCCCGCACCAGCACGGGCGTGAGCTGAGCAGCCCTGGCAGCCACGGGCACGCGCCACTCTCCCTCCCCCCGCCCCACCACCCCCACCCCCCTGCGGCCGGCCACGCCGAGGGGCGTCCCGGCACTTGGCCCCACCCCCCACACCGCAGCCGTGCTTTCCACCCTGACCCGGGGCTGCCCCGGCCCCCCACGCACACCCGCCCCGACGCCGGCTCTCCCACGGGGAGAACCGAATTGGCCTGTAAAATATCCTCTTCTTTTGTTTCCTCAGCCCCTCGGTGACGAGGCTTTGTGTGGCCCCAGGCTGGATTTCACATCTGCTCAGGAACACATGCTTCAGAGCATGTGGCAAAGGATTTCATTTGTGAGTTTACCGCTGTCGCGATTCCATCGGCTTCTCAAGACTGCTCGAGTCGGGTGTGACACCTCTCTCTCCGCCAAGGCATGGCACTCTACACCCTCCCCCAAACCCCCCTTCCCCCCCCACCCTCCCAGCCCCCTTGGAATAAGACGCCATTAAACCCCTGCCTCAGATGTCATGTTTGGAGGGCCCTATAAATCCAATAGCTGATAGCCTGGTGTGAGTTACAGGCTGGAATCTAATCGAGGGGTTCGGGGTGGTTTATATATAGAATAACAGATACCCGGGTGTGAGCTACAGACTGGAATCTAATCGAGGGGTTCAGGGTGGTTTATATATAGAATAACAGATACCCGGGAGTGAGTTACAGACTGGAATCTAATCGAGGGGTTCGGGGTGGTTTATATATAGAATAACAGATACCCGGGAGTGAGTTACAGACTGGAATCTAATCGGGGGGTTCCGGGTGGTTTATATATAGAATAACAGATACCCGGGAGTGAGTTACAGACTGGAATCTAATCGAGGGGTTCAGGGTGGTTTATTTTAGAATAACAGACACCCGGGAGTGAGTTACAGACTGGAATCTACTCAAGGGGTTCAGGGTGGTTTATATATAGAATAACAGATACCTGGGAGTGAGTTACAGACTGGAGTCTAATCGAGGGGTTCGTGGGTTTATATATAGAATAACAGATCCCGGGACTGAGTTACAGACTGGAATCTAATCGAGGTGTTCGGGATGGTTTATATATAGAATAACAGATACCCGGGAATGAGTTACAAACTGGAATCTAATTGAGGGGTTTGGGTGGTTTACATATAGAATAACAGATACCCGGGAGTGAGTTACAGATTGGAATCTAATCGAGGGTTTTGGGTGGTTTATATATAGAATAACATATCCCGGGAGTGAGTTACAGACTGGAATCTAATCGAGGGGTTCGGGGTGGTTTATATGTAGAATAACAGAACCCGGGAGTGAGTTACAGACTGGAATCTAATCGAGGGGTTCAGGATGGTTTATATATAGAATAACAGATACCCGGGAGTGAGTTACAGACTGGAATCTAATCGAGGTGTTCGGGATGGTTTATATATACAATAACAGATACCCAGGAGTGAGTTACAGACTGGAATCTAATCGAGGTGTTCTGCAGGTTTACATATAGAATAACAGATACCCGGGTGTGCGTTACAGACTGGAATCTAATTGAGGGGTTCGGGGGTGGTTTATATATAGAGTAACAGATACCTAGGAGTGAGTTACAGACTGGAATCTAATCGAGGGGTTCGGTGTGGTTTATATATAGAATAACACGTACCCGGGAGGGAGTTACAAACTGGAATCTAATCGAGGGGTTCGGGGTGGTTTATATATAGAATTACAGATACCCGGGAGTGAGTTACAGACTGGAATCTAATCGAGGGTTTCGGGGTGGTTTATATATAGAATAACAGATACTCGGGAGTAAGTTACAGACTGGAATCTAATCGAGGGGTTCAGGGTGGTTTATACTTAGAATAACAGATACCCGGGAGTGAGTTCTCGGCCGGAATCCAATGAGTAGTACAGTTGGGATACATAGAAATTTTTTTCACAAATTCTTGGGATGTGAACATCACTGGCATGGCCAAAATGTGTTGCCCATACTTCATTGCCCCTTGAGAAGGTGGTGGTGAACCACTTTCTTGAACCGCTGCAGTCCCTGTGGTGTAGGTACACCCACAGCGCTTTTAGGGAGTTTCAGGATTTTGACCCAGCGACAGTGAAGGAACGTCCGATATATTTCCAAGTCAGGATGGTGAGTGGCTCGGAGGGGAACTTCCAGATGGTGGTGTTCCCCATGTGTCTGCTGCCCTTGTCCTACTAGATGGTAGAGGTCGTGGGTTTGGAAGGTTCTGACGAAGGAGCCTTGGTGAGTTGCTGCAGTGCATCTTGTAGATGGTACCGACTGCTGCTACTGTGCATCGGTGGTAGAGGGAGTGAAGATTTAAGATGGTGGATGGGTGCCAATCAAGCAGGGCAGTTTTATTGTGGATGGTGTTGAGCTTCTTGAGTGTTGTGAGAGCTGCACTCATCCAGGCAAGTGGGGAGTATTCCATCACACTCCTGACTTGTGCCTTGTTGATGGTGGACAGGCTTTGGGGAGTCAGGAGGTGAGTTACTCGCCGCAGGATTCCCGGCCTCTGACCTGCTCTTGTAGCCACAGTATTTATATGGCTGGTCCAGCTCAGTTTCTGGTCAATGGTAACCCCCAGGATGTTGATATTGGGGGATTCAGTGATGGTAATGCCATTGAATGTCATGGGGTGATGGTTAGATTCTCTCTTGTTGGAATTGGTCATTGCCTGGCCTGTATTGAGTGAACGTTATTTGCCCCTTATCGCCCCAAGCCTCAATGTTGTCCAAGTCTTGTTGCATGCGAGAATGGACTGCTTCAGTACCTGTTGAGCTCTGTGTGCCTGTATATCCATCAGCAAACAAAGCTGTTCCAGTGCAGGTACAACACTGACATCCACCCAGCAATGTGGAAAATTGCCCAGGTATGTCCTGTACACTCAAAGCAGGACAAATCCAACCCGGCCAGTTACCGCCCCATCAGTCCACTCTCCATCATCAGTAAAGTAATGGAAGGGGTCATCAGCAGTGCTATCAAGTGGCACTTGCTTAGCGATAACCTGCTCACTGACACCCAGTTTGGGTTCCTCCAGGGCCACTCAGCTCCTGACCTCATTACAGCCTTGGTTCAAACACGGACAAAAGAGCTGAGCTCCCGAGGCGAGGCGAGAGTGGCTGCCCTTGACATCAAGGCCTCATTTGAACGAGTGTGTGGCATCAAGGAGCCCGAGCAAAACTGGAGCCAATGGGAATCAGGGGGAAGACTCTCTGCTGGTTGGAGTCATACCGAGCACAAAGGTTGTGGTTGTTGGAGGTCAGTCATCTCAGCCCCAGGACACCACTGCAGGAGTTCCTCAGGGTAGTGTCCTCGGCCCAACCATCTTCAGCTGCCTCGTCGATGACCTTCCTTCCATCATAAGGTCCGAGTTGCATCCTGTGCAGGGGCGAGTTACAGGCTGGGATCTAAACGAGGGGTTCAGGGGACTAATGCATCAACTGCTCAGTTTATAAAACGTCCCCTCTCTCCTTGCCAGGCGACCTCAGACGATGGCCTCTCGAGTTTCTTCACCACAGCCACTAAGATAGGTAAGCGTTGTACCGTCTTCCTTTGCCAACCGGCCTTTCTCCGATGTGTTCATAGAATCCCCCCCTCCGGCACCCCGAGCCTGCGTCGATCGGCCCCTCGTCATCCCGCGTACTCGCGCTTTCAGCCAAGGGTCAGCCCCGCGCGAGGGCAGCGGCGCCAATTTTCCCCGCGCGGCTTTGCTCCGTAAGGTGCGGATTCAGCAGGTGGGAATGTGAGTGGTGGTGGGGGGGTGGAGATGCTGCGATGCCTCCCTCCGAACCTCTCCCCTCCCCCACCCCAAATGCAGGTCATCCTCAGTAGAAGAACAATCATTTGCATTTGTATAGCGCCTTTACAACATAATAAAACGTCCCAAGGCGGCTTGCAAAATTTGACCCCCCCCCCCCCCCCCCCCCCCCCCCCTGCCGTTCTCTCCCCAGCCCCAGCCCACCCTCCAAAACCCCGCACCGCTCCCCCACCTGAGACACTTAAGGGGATTGTAGGGACAGGCGACCAAAAGCTTGGGTCCAAGGGTTGGAGCAGAGAGAAGGGTGGGGAGGCTCAGGGAGAGAGCTCTGGAGTTTAGGCCCAAGGTAGCCAAGAACACGGCAGCCAATGCTGGAAGAGTTAAAATCGGCGGGCGGGGGGAGCTGGGGAGGGCTGGTGGTGCTCCAGAGGCCAGAATTGGAGGGAGGCGGGGGGGCGGGGGGGTGTGCGGTGGTAGAGGATACAGCGTACGAGTTACGAAGATTGGGAAGGGCGAGGCTGGGGGGTGGGGTCAGGGGTGGTGTGGTCAGGGGAAGCTTTGAAAGCAAGGATGGGAATTTTAAAATTGAGGTGCTCCTTGACCAGGAGCCAGTGTCGGTGGGCGAGCGCAGGGTGAGGTGGGGGCGGGAGGGGTGGGGGGTGGTGTAATGCAGGAGCCAGCACCCGGTGTGAGTTGGGTCTTTTTGAGGGGTGAGGCAGCAGAGTTTTGGATGGAGGATGCGGGAGGTGCAGCCAGGAGTGCGTTGCGATCGTTGGTTGTGGGCGGCCCGAAAGGCTTGGGCGGGGCGCCATCTTTTGGATGAGACGTCAAGCCGAGAGCCCCTCTGCCCTCCTGGGTGGACGTATGAGTCCAGACTACATGGAGGAAGAGCAAAAGGGACCTGGTCCCAGTATGTATCTCTTAACGAACATCAGTTTTAAAAAGAAAAAGGAATTGGGTTATTCGTTGTATTGTTTGTGGGAAGGAGCTGTGCGCAATGTCGTTGCCCTAGTGATGTTGCGTCGCTTCAGGAAAGCACCCCACTGCCTGCAGAGGTGGTGAAAGGCGCTGTAAAAATGCAAGAGCTCCTTCTATTGCCGAAAAAGGAGACATGTTGTGGAGGCTTTTCGCCTTGCACTCATCAGGACAGACGCGAGAATGCCATAATTTCAGAGGGAGCCACACCTTGTGCTGATCCGTTGGCACGTCGAGGCGTTTCCACGGAGAATGCACCAGGGGAACTATTGTTCCCCCCCCAGGTTTCCGTGTGGACACGGTCATCTTGTTGGCAGAGGGACAGGTCCCTGCGTATGAATCGATGTGGCTTCGAGCACGCATAAGTCAGCCGCATTGTGAGCCTGACTGATAATCTTAATTGGTTATTTGTTTAATTCTCAGCGCACTTGGGGTTATTCAGCAAGTGCTGTCCATTCGTGGAGTCACATTTAACGTTAGACATTACGTTCTGGGGTTTTGCAAGGTTTGAATATGGTCCATTCTCTCATTTTGATCCGCTAATGTCTCCTGCTTTCCCCTCGCAGCCTCCGATTTGAATGGCGCGGTGACTCCTAAGGGCGAAACCAAAGTGTCTGGGTTGGAGAGGAGCCAGGAGCGGAACCAGGGGCCGGACAAGGACCCCCTGCTAGTGCCTTCCCTGCCTACGGAGCCTACGCCGCAGGCTGCGGCCGCCAACTCCGTCCAGGCCCCGGCCCGCTCGCAGGCCCAGGCTGAGCCCACGGCCAGTGCCCAAGCTGGGAGCCGGACCCCAGTGCCGCCGCTCTCCAACCACCATCACCACCACCACCACCACCACCACCACCATCAGCAGCAGCAGCAGCAGCAGCAGCAGCATCATCGCCAGTCCACACCGGCGAGGGTCACCCCACAGCCCAAACTGCAGACCCCAGTGCAGCCACAGCACCAGACCCAGCCTAAAGTGCAACCTTTCAGCCAGCACCAGCTGGTGTACCTGAGCAGCAGGTAAGCCCCCACCGCGAGGCCAGGGTGCGTTAGGGGGACTCCCAACGTCTGCAACTGGGGGTGTGGCAGTGGGGGAAGGGAGGGGCAGGGGGTGGGGTGGGGGGAGGAAAATACAAAAAGACTTACATTTCAATAGTGTCTTTCACAACCTCAGGACATCCTAAAGCAGATTACAGCCAATGAAGTACTTTTGAAGTGTTGTTATAGTCTTAATTTTGGAAACACGGCAGCTAATTTGCATACAGCAAGATTCAACATGCCAACAGCAGCACAGCAATGGCCAGCTAATCTGTTTTTGTTGAAGGAGAAATATTCACCATGATAATCCTTCTGCTCCTCTTCAAATCGTGCGATAGGATCTTTTACTTCCACCCGAGAGAGTAGTTGGGGTCTTGGTTTAATGTTGTATCCCAAAAGTTGGCAGCAGCTACAGTGCCGCACACTCTCACCATCGGCATGTGGAGTATCAGCATAGATTGTGGCCTCAGGTCTCTGGTGTGGAACTGGAGCGGCTGCCGTGTGGCTGCTGATTCTCACTCGGAGAGACTGCAGATGGCCTTGCAGGATGTCCTTGAGTAGCTTCGGGCTTGAGGACCCAGCTGTAGACTGCACCATCTCAACATGGGCGGCAGCAGTTTGGGCTGACTGGATTGACAAGTAACAGCAAGAGCACAGGCGAAATGGCAAAGGTGGAAGGACACATGCTGGCACCCTGAGAGAGGACAGCAGGTTGGTGCTACACTGAGCCACTGCCACTCCCCTGTGATTGCGCCTCAGCAAACCTAGAAATCTGCTGGTGTACATTGTATAGATTGCAGAGAGCTTCTGTGAGTGTTTGCAGTTCCCTTTAAGCACTGAGATCCACAGCCTTGATGGCAGGAGTCTGAGCCTATATGCAACAAAGTGAAATTTCATGACCTTAGTCTCTTGGAAGCTTTGTGACCTGCAAGGAGTGGACAAGTGGTGGATGAAGTTCAATGCAGAGAAATGTGAAGTGATTAATTTTGGTAGGAAGAACATGGAGAGACAGTATAAAATAAAGGGTACAATTCTAAAGGGGGTGCAGGAGCAAAGGGATCTGGGTATAAATGTACATAAATTATTGAAGGTGGCAAGACAGGTTGACAGCATGGCTAATAAACCATACAGTATCCTAGGCTTTATTAATAGGGGCATAGAGTACAAGAGCAAGGAGGTTACGTTAAATTTGTATAAAACACTGGTTCAGTCTCAACTGGAGGATTACATCCAGTTCTGGCACTGCACTTTAGGAAGGATGTGAAGGCATTAGAGAGATTGCAGAAAAGAGAATGGTTCCCAGGGATGAGGAACTTAAGTTATGAAGATAGATTGGAGAAGTT
>NW_027597572.1:0-74733 GCF_964194155.1 Cetorhinus maximus
TGTTACAGTGAGGGTTGTGGGGTATATCAGTGTTACAGTGAGGGGTGTGGTGTGTATCAGCATGACAGTGAGGGGTGCGTGGTATATCAGTGTTACAGTGAGGGGTGTGGGGTATATCAGTGTTACAGTGAGGGTTGTGGCGTATATCAGTGTTACAGTGAGGGGTGTGGGGTATATCAGAGTGTTACATTGAGGGGTGTGGGGTATGTCAGTGTGTTTCAGTGAGGGATGTGGGGTATATCAGTGAGTTACAGTGAGGGGTGTGGGGTTAGTCAGTGTTACAGTGAGGGGTGTGGGGTATATCAGAGTGTTGCAGTAAGGGGTGTGGTGTATTTCAGTGTTACAGTGAGTGGTGTGGGTTATATCGAAGTGTTACAGTGAGGGATGTGGGGTATTTCAGAGTGGTACATTGAGGAGTGTGGGGTATATCAGAGTGTTACAGTGAGGGGTGTGGGGCATATCAGAGTGTTACAGTGTGGGATGAGGGGTATATCAGAGTGTTACAGTGAGGGGTGTGGGATATATCTGTGTGTTACATTGAGGGTGTGGGATATATCAGAGTGTTACAGTGAGGGGTGTGGGGTATATCAGAGTGTTACAGTGAGGGGTGTGGGGTATATCAGAGTTTTACAGAGAGGGGTGTGGGGTATATCAGAGTGTTACAGTGAGAGGTGTGGGATATATCAGAATGATACAGTGAGGTGTGTGGGGTACATCAGTGTGTTACAGTGAGGGGTGTGATGTATATCAGTGGGTTACTGTGAGGGGTTTGGGGTATATCAGTGTGTTACAGTGAGGGGTGTGGGGTATATCAGTGGGTTACAGTGAGCGGTGTTGCGTATATCAGTTTTACAGTGCGGGGTGGGGGGTAAATCAGACTGTTACAGTGAGGAGTTTGGCGTATATCAGTGTGTTACAGTAAGTGGTGTGTGGGGTATATCAGAGTGTTACAGTGAGGGGTGTGGGGTATATCTCATTGTTACAGTGAGGCGTGTGGGGTATATCAGAGTTTTACAGAGAGGGATGTGGGGTATATCAGAGTGTTACGGTGAGGGGTGTGGGGTATATCAGAGTTACAGTGAGGGCTGTGGGATATATCAGAGTGTTACAGTGAGGGGTGTGGGGTGTATCAGATTATTACAGTGAGGGGTGTGGGGTATATCAGAGTGTTACAGTGAGGGGTGTGGGGTATATCAGAGTGTTACAGTGAGGGGTGTGGAGTATATCAGAGTGTTACAGTGAGGGGTGTGGGGTATTTCAAAGTGTTACAGTGAGGCTTGTGGGGTATATCAGAGTGTTACAGTGAGGGGTGTGGAATATATCAGAGTGTTACAGTGCGGGGTGCGGGATATATCAGAGTGTTACAGTGAGGTGTGTGGGGTATATCAGAGTGTTACATTGGGGGGTGTGTGTATATCAGAGTGTTACAGTGAGTGGTGTGTGGTATATCAGAGTGTTACAGTGAGGAGTGTGGGGTATATCAGACTGTTACAGTGAGGGGTGTGGGGTATATCGTAGTGTTACAGTGAGGGGTGTGCGATATATCAGAGTGTTTATGTGAGGGGTGTGGGGTATATCAGAGTATTACAGTGAGGTGTGTGGGTAATATCAGAGTGTTACAGTGAGGGGTGTGGGGTATATCAGTGTGTTACAGTGATGGGTGTGCGGTTTATAATAGAGTTACAGAGAGGGGTGTGGGGTATATCAGAGTGTTATAGTGAGGGGTGTGGGGTATATCAGAGTGTTGCAGTGAGGGGTGTGGTGTATATCAGAGTGTTACAGTGAGGGGTGTGGGATATATCAGAGTGTTACAGTGAGGGGTGTGGGTTATATCAGTGTTACAGTGAGGGGTGTGGAATATATCAGTGATACAGTGAGGGGTGTGGGGTATATCAGAGTGTTACAATGAGGGGTGTGGGGTGTATCAGTGTTACGGTGATTGGTGTGGGATATATCAGAGTGTTACAGTGAGGGGTGTGGGGTATTTCATTGAGTTACTGGGCAGGGTGAGGGGTTATATCAGTGTTACAGTGAGGGTTGTGGGGTATATCAGTGTTACAGTGAGGGGTGTGGAGTACATCAGTGTGTTACCGAGCGGGGTGTGGGGTATATCAGAGTGTTACAGTGAGGGGTGTGGGGTGTATCAGTGTGTTACAGTGAGGGGTGTGGGATATATCAGTGTTACAGTGAGGGGTGTGGGATATATCAGAATGATACAGTGAGGGGTGTGGGGTACATCAGTGTGTTACAGTGAGGGGTGTGGTGTATATCAGTGGGTTACAGTGAGGGGTGTGGGGTATATCAGTGTGTTACAGTGAGGGGTGTGGGGTATATCAGTGGGTTACAGTGAGCGGTGTTGCGTATATCAGATTTACAGTGTGGGGTGTGGGGTATATCAGAGTGTTACAGTGAGGAGTGTGTGGCATATCAGTGTGTTACAGTGAGGGGTGTGTGGGCTATATCAGAGTGTTACAGTGAGGAGTGTGGGGTATATCTGATTGTTACTGTGGGGCGTGTGGGGTATATCAGAGTGTTACAGTGATGGGTGAGGAGTATATCAGTGTGTTACAGTGAGGGATGTGGGGTATTTCAGAGTGTTACGGTGAGTGTTGTGGGGTATATCAGAGTTACAGTGAGGGCTGTGGGATATATCAGAGTGTTACACTGACGGGTGTGGGGTATATCAGATTGTTACAGTGAGGGGTGTGGGGTATATCAGAGTGTTACAGTGAGGGGTGTGGGGTATATCAGAGTGTTACAGTGAGGGGTGTGGAGTATATCAGAGTGTTACAGTGAGGGGTGTGGGGTATTTCAAAGTGTTACAGTGAAGCTTGTGGGGTATATCAGAGTATTACAGTGAGGGGTGTGGGATATATCAGAGTGTAACAGTGAGGGGTGTGGGGTATATCAGAGTGTTACAGTGAGGGGTGTGGGGTATATCAGAGTGTTTCAGTGAGGGGTGTGGGGTATATCAGAGTTTTACAGTGAGGGGTGTGGGGTATATCAGAGAGTTACAGTGAGACGTGTGGGTTATATCAGAGTGTTACAGTGAGGAGTGTGGGGTATGACACAGTGTTACAGTGAAGGTTCTGGGGTATATCAGAGTGTTACAGTGAGGGGTGTGGAGTATATCAGAGTGTTACAGTGAGGAGTGTGGGTTATATCAGAGTGTTACAGTGAGGGGTGTGGGGTATATCAGAGTGTTACAGTGAGGGGTGTGGGGTTAGTCAGTGTTACAGTGAGTGGTGTGGGGTATATCAGTGTTACGGTGAGGGGTGTGGGATATATCAGAGTGTTACAGTGAGGAGTGTGGGGTATATCAGAGTGTTACAGTGAGGGGTGTGGGGTATATCAGAGCGTTACATTGAGGATTGTATGGTATAACAGAGTGTTACTGTGAGGGGTGTGGGGTATATCGAAGTTTTACAGTGAGGGTTGTGGGGTATATCAGAGTGTTACATTGATGAGTGTGGGGTATATCAGATTGTTACAGTGAGGGGTGTGGGGTATAACAGAGTGTTACAGTGAGAGGTGTGGGGTATATCAGAGTGTTACAGTGAGTGGTGTGGGGTTAGTCAGTGTTACAGTGAGGGGTATGGGGTATATCACTGTGTTACAGTGAGGGGTGTGGGTTATATCAGAGTGTAACAGTGAGGGGTGTGGGGTATATCAGAGTGTTACAGTGAGGGGTGTGGGGTATATCAGAGTTTTACAGTGAGGGGTGTGGGGTATATCAGAGTGTTACAGTGAGGGGTGTGGTGTATATCAGAGTGTTACAGTGAGGGGTGTGCGATATATCAGAGTGTTATAGTGAGGGGTGTGGGGTATATCAGAGTATTACAGTGAGGTGTGTGGGTAATATCAGAGTGTTACAGTGAGGGGTGTGGGGTATATCAGTGTGTTACAGTGACGGGTGTGCGGTTTATAATAGAGTTACAGAGAGGGGTGTGGGGTATATCAGAGTGTTACAGTGAGGGTTGTGGGGTATATCAGAGTGTTACAGTGAGGGTTATGGGGCATATCAGAGTGTTACAGTAACGGGTGTGGGGTGTATCAGACTGTTACAGTGAGGTGTTTGGGATATATCAGAGTGTTACAATGGGGTTTGTGGGGAATATCAGCGTTTTATATTGAGGGATGTGGGGTATATCAGAGTGTTACAGTGAGGGGTGTGGGCTATATCAGAGTATTACAGTGAGGGGTGTGGGCTATATCAGAGTGTTACAGTGTGGGGTGTGGGGTATATCAGAGTGTTACAGTGAGGCAGGTGTGGTATATCAGAGTGTTATAGTGAGGGGTCTGGGGTATATCAGAGTGTTACAGTGAGGGGCGTGGGGTATATCAGAGTGTTACAGTGAGGGATGTGGAGTATATCAGTGTTACAGTGAGGGGTGTGGGGTATATCAGTGTTACAGTGAGGGTTGTGGCATATATCAGTGTTACAGTTAGGGGTGTGGGGTATATCAGAGTGTTACATTGAGGGGTGTGGGGTATGTCAGAGTGTTACAGTGAGGGATGTGGGATATATCAGAGTGTTACAGAGAGGGGTGTGGGGTATAACAGAGTGTTACAGTGAGTGGTGTGGGCTATATCAGTGTTACAATGAGGGGTGTGGGGTATATCGAAGTGTTACAGTGAGGGGTGTGGGGTATATCAGAGTGTTACAGTGAGGGGTGTGGGGTATATCAGATTGTTACAGTGAGGGGTGTGGGGTATATCAGATTGTTACAGTGAGGGGTGTGGGATATATCAGAGTGTTACAGTGAGTGGTGTGGGCTATATCAGTGTTACAATGAGGGGAGTGGGGTATATCGATGTGTTACAGTGAGGGGTGTGGGGTATATCAGAGTGTTACAGTGAGGGGTGTGGGGTATATCAGATTGTTACATTGAGGGGTGTGGGATATATCAGAGTATTACAGTGAGGGGTGTGGGGTATATCAGAGTCATACAGTGGGTACGTGGGATATATCAGAGTGTTACATGGAGGGGTGTGAGATATATCAGAGTGTTACAATGAGGGGTGTGGGGTATATCAGAGTTTTATACTGAGGGATGTGGGGTATATCAGAGTGTTACAGGGACGGGTGTAGGATTTCTCAGAGTGTTACAGTGAGGGGTGTGTGGTATATGAGAGTGTTACAGTGAGGCAGGTGTGGTATATCAGAGTGTTACAATGATGGGTGTGGGGTATATCAGAGTGTTACAGTGAGGGTTGTGGGGTATATCAGTGTTACAGTGAGGGGTGTGGTGTGTATCAGCATGACATTGAGGGGTGCGTGGTATATCAGTGTTACAGTGAGCGGTGTGGGGTATATCAGTGTTACAGTGAGGGTTGTGGCGTATATCAGTGTTACAGTGAGGGGTGTGGGGTATATCAGAGTGTTACATTGAGGGGTGTGGGGTATGTCAGTGTGTTTCAGTGAGGGATGTGGGGTATATCAGTGAGTTACAGTGAGGGGTGTGGGGTTAGTCAGTGTTACAGTGAGGGGTGTGGGGTATATCAGAGTGTTGCAGTAAGGGGTGTGGTGTATTTCAGTATTACAGTGAGGGGTGTGGGGTATATCAGAGTTACAGTGAGGGCTGTGGGATATATCAGAGTGTTACAGTGAGGGGTGTGGGGTATATCAGATTATTACAGTGAGGGGTGTGGTGTATATCAGAGTGTTACAGTGAGGGGTGTGGGGTATATCAGAGTGTTACAGTGAGGGGTGTGGAGTATATCAGAGTGTTACAGTGAGGGGTGTGGGGTATTTCAAAGTGTTACAGTGAGGCTTGTGGGGTATATCAGAGTGTTACAGTGAGGGGTGTGGAATATATCAGAGTGTTACAGTGCGGGGTGCGGGATATATCAGAGTGTTACATTGGGGGGTGTGTGTATATCAGAGTGTTACAGTGAGTGGTGTGTGGTATATCAGAGTGTTACAGTGAGGAGTGTGGGGTATATCAGACTGTTACAGTGAGGGGTGTGGGGTATATCGTAGTGTTACAGTGAGGGATGTCCGATATATCAGAGTCTTTATGTGAGGGGTTAGGGGTATATCAGAGTATTACAGTGAGGTGTGTGGGTAATATCAGAGTGTTACAGTGAGGGGTGTGGGGTATATCAGTGTGTTACAGTGATGGGTGTGCGGTTTATAATAGAGTTACAGAGAGGGGTGTGGGGTATATCAGAGTGTTATAGTGAGGGGTGTGGGGTATATCAGAGTGTTGCAGTGAGGGGTGTGGTGTATATCAGAGTGTTACAGTGAGGGGTGTGGGATATATCAGAGTGTTACAGTGAGGGGTGTGGGTTATATCAGTGTTACAGTGAGGGGTGTGGAATATATCAGTGATACAGTGAGGGGTGTGGGGTATATCAGAGTGTTACAGTGAGGGGTGTGGGGTGTATCAGTGTTACGGTGAGTGGTGTGGGATATATCAGAGTGTTACAGTGAGGGGTGTGGGGTATTTCATTGAGTTACTGGGCAGGGTGAGGGGTTATATCAGTGTTACAGTGAGGGTTGTGGGGTATATCAGTGTTACAGTGAGGGGTGTGGAGTACATCAGTGTGTTACCGAGCGGGGTGTGGGGTATATCAGAGTGTTACAGTGAGGGGTGTGGGGTGTATCAGTGTGTTAAAGTGAGGGGTGTGGGATATATCAGTGTTACAGTGAGGGGTGTGGGATATATCAGAATGATACAGTGAGGGGTGTGGGGTACATCAGTGTGTTACAGTGAGGGATGTGGTGTATATCAGTGGGTTACAGTGAGGGGTGTGGGGTATATCAGTGTGTTACAGTGAGGGGTGTGGGGTATATCAGTGGGTTACAGTGAGCGGTGTTGCGTATATCAGTTTTACAGTGTGTGGTGTGGGGTATATCAGACTGTTACAGTGAGGAGTGTGGGGTATATCAGTGTGTTACAGTGAGGGGTGTGTGGGCTATATCAGAGTGTTACAGTGAGGAGTGTGTGGTATATCTGATTGTTACTGTGGGGCGTGTGGGGTATATCAGAGTGTTACAGTGATGGGTGAGGAGTATATCAGTGTGTTACAGTGAGGGATGTGGGGTATTTCAGAGTGTTACGGTGAGTGTTGTGGGGTATATCAGAGTTACAGTGAGGGCTGTGGGATATATCAGAGTGTTACAGTGACGGGTGTGGGGTATATCAGATTGTTACAGTGAGGGGTGTGGGGTATATCAGAGTGTTACAGTGAGGGGTGTGGGGTATATCAGAGTGTTACAGTGAGGGGTGTGGAGTATATCAGAGTGTTACAGTGAGGGGTGTGGGGTATTTCAAAGTGTTACAGTGAAGCTTGTGGGGTATATCAGAGTGTTACAGTGAGGGGTGTGGGATATATCAGAGTGTAACAGTGAGGGGTGTGCGGTATATCAGAGTGTTACAGTGAGGGGTGTGGGGTATATCAGAGTGTTTCAGTGAGGGGTGTGGGGTATATCAGAGTTTTACAGTGAGGGGTGTGGGGTATATCAGAGAGTTACAGTGAGACGTGAGGGTTATATCAGAGTGTTACAGTGAGGAGTGTGGGGTATGACACAGTGTTACAGTGAAGGTTCTGGGGTATATCAGAGTGTTACAGTGAGGGGTGTCGAGTATATCAGAGTGTTACAGTGAGGAGTGTGGGTTATATCAGAGTGTTACAGTGAGGGGTGTGGGGTATATCAGAGTGTTACAGTGAGGGGTGTGGGGTTAGTCAGTGTTACAGTGAGTGGTGTGGGGTATATCAGTGTTACGGTGAGGGGTGTGGGATATATCAGAGTGTTACAGTGAGGGGTGTGGGGTATATCAGAGTGTTACAGTGAGGGGTGTGGGGTATATCAGAGCGTTACATTGAGGATTGTATGGTATAACAGAGTGTTACTGTGAGGGGTGTGGGGTATATCGAAGTTTTACAGTGAGGGTTGTGGGGTATATCAGAGTGTTACATTGATGAGTGTGGGGTATATCAGATTGTTACAGTGAGGGGTGTGGGGTATAACAGAGTGTTACAGTGAGAGGTGTGGGGTATATCAGAGTGTTACAGTGAGGGGTGTGGGGTATCTCAGAGTGATACAGTGAGTGGTGTGGGGTTAGTCAGTGTTACAGTGAGGGGTATGGGGTATATCACTGTGTTACAGTGAGGGGTGTGGGTTATATCAGAGTGTAACAGTGAGGGGTGTGGGGTATATCAGAGTGTTACAGTGAGGGGTGTGGGGTATATCAGAGTTTTACAGTGAGGGGTGTGGGGTATATCAGAGTGTTACAGTGAGGGGTGTGGTGTATATCAGAGTGTTACAGTGAGGGGTGTGCGATATATCAGAGTGTTATAGTGAGGGGTGTGGGGTATATCAGAGTATTACAGTGAGGTGTGTGGGTAATATCAGAGTGTTACAGTGAGGGGTGTGGGGTATATCAGTGTGTTACAGTGACGGGTGTGCGGTTTATAATAGAGTTACAGAGAGGGGTGTGGGGTACATCAGAGTGTTACAGTGAGGGGTGTGGGGTATATCAGAGTGTTACAGTGAGGGGTGTGGTGTATATCAGAGTGTTAAAGTGAGGGGTGTGGGATATATCAGAGTGTTACATGTGAGGGGTGTGGTGTATATCAGAGTCTTACAGTGTGGGGTGTGGGGTATATCAGAGTGTTACATGTGAGGGGTGTGGTGTATATCAGAGTGTTACAGTGTGGGTTGTGGGGTATATCAGAGTGTTACAGTTTGGGGTGTGGTGTATATCAGAGTGTTACAGTGTGGGGTGTGGGGTATATCAGAGTGTTACTTTGAGGATTGAGGGCTATTTCAGAGTGATACAGTGAGGGGTGTGGGGTGTATCAGTGTTACGGTGAGGGGTGTGGGATATATCAGAGTATTACAGTGAGGGGTGTGGGGTATTTCAGTGCGTTACTGGGCGGGGTGAGGGGTTATATCAGTGTTACATTGAGGTTTGTGGGGTATATCAGTGTTACAGTGAGGGGTGTGGGGTATATCAGTGTGTTACCGAGAGGGGTGTGGGGTATATCAGAGTGTTACAGTGAAGGGTGTGGGGTGTATCAGTGTGTTACAGTGAGGGGTGTGGAGTATATCAGTGTTACAGTGAGGGGTGTGGGATATATCAGAATGATACAGTGAGGGGTATGGGGTACATCAGTGTGTTACAGTGAGGGGTGTGGTGTATATCAGTGGGTTACAGTGAGGGGTTTGGGGTATATCAGTGTGTTACAGTGAGGGGTGTCGGGTATATCAGTGGGTTACAGTGAGCGGTGTTGCGGATATCAGTTTTAAAGTGCAGGGTGGGTGGTATATCAGACTGTTACAGAGATGAGTTTGTTTATATCAGTGTGTTACAGTGAGGGGTGTGTGGGTTATATCAGAGTGTTACAGTGAGGGGTGTGGGGTATATCAGAGTGTTACAGTGAGGGGTGTGGGGTTAGTCAGTGTTACAGTGAGTGGTGTGGGGTATATCAGTGTTACGGTGAGGGGTGTGGGATATATCAGAGTGTTACAGTGAGGGGTGTGGGGTATATCAGAGTGTTACAGTGAGGGGTGTGGGGTATATCAGAGCGTTACATTGAGGATTGTATGGTATAACAGAGTGTTACTGTGAGGGGTGTGGGGTATATCGAAGTTTTACAGTGAGGGTTGTGGGGTATATCAGAGTGTTACATTGATGAGTGTGGGGTATATCAGATTGTTACAGTGAGGGGTGTGGGGTATAACAGAGTGTTACAGTGAGAGGTGTGGGGTATATCAGAGTGTTACAGTGAGGGGTGTGGGGTATCTCAGAGTGATACAGTGAGTGGTGTGGGGTTAGTCAGTGTTACAGTGAGGGGTATGGGGTATATCACTGTGTAACAGTGAGGGGTGTGGGTTATATCAGAGTGTAACAGTGAGGGGTGTGGGGTATATCAGAGTGTTACAGTGAGGGGTGTGGGGTATATCAGAGTTTTACAGTGAGGGGTGTGGGGTATATCAGAGTGTTACAGTGAGGGGTGTGGTGTATATCAGAGTGTTACAGTGAGGGGTGTGCGATATATCAGAGTGTTATAGTGAGGGGTGTGGGGTATATCAGAGTATTACAGTGAGGTGTGTGGGTAATATCAGAGTGTTACAGTGAGGGGTGTGGGGTATATCAGTGTGTTAAAGTGACGGGTGTGCGGTTTATAATAGAGTTACAGAGAGGGGTGTGGGGTATATCAGAGTGTTACAGTGAGGGGTGTGGGGTATATCAGAGTGTTACAGTGAGGGGTGTGGTGTATATCAGAGTGTTAAAGTGAGGGGTGTGGGATATATCAGAGTGTTACATGTGAGGGGTGTGGTGTATATCAGAGTGTTACAGTGTGGGGTGTGGGGTATATCAGAGTGTTACAGTGAGGGGTGTGGGGTATGAAACAGTGTTACAGTGAAGTTTCTGGGGTATATCAGAGTGTTACAGTGAGGGGTGTGGAGTATATCAGAGTGTTACAGTGAGGAGTGTGGGTTATATCAGAGTGTTACAGTGAGGGGTGTGGGGTATATCAGAGTGTTACAGTGAGGGGTGTGGGGTTAGTCAGTGTTACAGTGAGTGGTGTGGGGTATATCAGTGTTACGGTGAGGGGTGTGGGATATATCAGAGTGTTACAGTGAGGGGTGTGGGGTATATCAGAGTGTTACAGTGAGGGGTGTGGGGTATATCAGAGCGTTACATTGAGGATTGTATGGTATAACAGAGTGTTACTGTGAGGGGTGTGGGTTATATCGAAGTTTTACAGTGAGGGTTGTGGGGTATATCAGAGTGTTACATTGATGAGTGTGCGGTATATCAGATTGTTACAGTGAGGGGTGTGGGGTATAACAGAGTGTTACTGTGAGAGGTGTGGGGTATATCAGAGTGTTACAGTGAGGGGTGTGGGGTATCTCAGAATGATACAGTGAGTGGTGTGGGGTTAGTCAGTGTTACAGTGAGGGGCATGGGGTATATCACTGTGTTACAGTGAGGGGTGTGGGTTATATCAGAGTGTAACAGTGAGGGGTGTGGGGTATATCAGAGTGTTACAGTGAGGGGTGTGGGGTATATCAGAGTTTTACAGTGAGGGGTGTGGGGTATATCAGAGTGTTACAGTGAGGGGTGTGGTGTATATCAGAGTGTTACAGTGAGGGGTGTGCGATATATCAGAGTGTTATAGTGAGGGGTGTGGGGTATATCAGAGTATTACAGTGAGGTGTGTGGGTAATATCAGAGTGTTACAGTGAGGGGTGTGGGGTATATCAGTGTGTTACAGTGACGGGTGTGCGGTTTATAATAGAGTTACAGAGAGGGGTGTGGGGTATATCAGAGTGTTACAGTGAGGGTTGTGGGGTATATCAGAGTGTTACAGTGAGGGTTGTGGGGCATATCAGAGTGTTACAGTAACGGGTGTGGGGTGTATCAGACTGTTACAGTGAGGTGCTTGGTATATATCAGAGTGTTACAATGGGGGTTGTGGGGTATATCAGCGTTTTATATTGAGGGATGTGGGGTATATCAGAGTGTTACAGTGAGGGGTGTGGGCTATATCAGAGTATTACAGTGAGGGGTGTGGGCTATATCAGAGTGTTACAGTGTGGGGTGTGGGGTATATCAGAGTGTTACAGTGAGGCAGGTGTGGTATATCAGAGTGTTATAGTGAGGGGTCTGGGGTATATCAGAGTGTTATAGTGAGGGGCGTGGGGTATATCAGAGTGTTACAGTGAGGGATGTGGAGTATATCAGTGTTACAGTGAGGGGTGTGGGGTATATCAGTGTTACAGTGAGGGTTGTGGCATATATCAGTGTTACAGTTAGGGGTGTGGGGTATATCAGAGTGTTACATTGAGGTGTGTGGGGTATGTCAGAGTGTTACAGTGAGGGATGTGGGGTATATCAGAGTGTTACAGAGAGGGGTGTGGGGTATAACAGAGTGTTACAGTGAGTGGTGTGGGCTATATCAGTGTTACAATGAGGGGTGTGGGGTATATCGAAGTGTTACAGTGAGGGGTGTGGGGTATATCAGAGTGTTACAGTGAGGGGTGTGGGGTATATCAGATTTTTACAGTGAGGGGTGTGGGGTATATCAGATTTTTACAGTGAGGGGTGTGGGATATATCAGACTGTTACAGTGAGTGGTGTGGGCTATATCAGTGTTACAATGAGGGGAGTGGGGTATATCGATGTGTTACAGTGAGGGGTGTGGGGTATATCAGAGTGTTACAGTGAGGGGTGTGGGGTATATCAGATTGTTACATTGAGGGGTGTGGGATATATCAGAGTGTTACAGTGAGGGGTGTGGGGTATATCAGAGTCATACAGTGGGTACGTGGGATATATCAGAGTGTTACATGGAGGGGTGTGAGATATATCAGAGTGTTACAATGAGGGGTGTGGGGTATATCAGAGTTTTATACTGAGGGATGTGGGGTATATCAGAGTGTTACAGGGACGGGTGTAGGATTTCTCAGAGTGTTACAGTGAGGGGTGTGGGATATATCAGAGTGTTACAGTGAGGGGTGTGGGGTATATCAGAGTGTTACAATGATGGGTGTGGGGTATATCAGAGTGTTACAGTGAGGGTTGTGGGGTATATCAGTGTTACAGTGAGGGGTGTGGTGTGTATCAGCATGACAGTGAGGGGTGCGTGGTATATCAGTGTTACAGTGAGGGGTGTGGGGTATATCAGTGTTACAGTGAGGGTTGTGGCGTATATCAGTGTTACAGTGAGGGGTGTGGGGTATATCAGAGTGTTACATTGAGGGGTGTGGGGTATGTCAGTGTGTTTCAGTGAGGGATGTGGGGTATATCAGTGAGTTACAGTGAGGGGTGTGGGGTTAGTCAGTGTTACAGTGAGTGGTGTGTGTTATATCGAAGTGTTACAGTGTGGGATGTGGGGTATTTCAGAGTGCTACATTGAGGAGTGTGGGGTATAACAGAGTGTTACAGTGAGGGGTGTGGGGTATATCAGAGCGTTACAGTGTGGGATGAGGGGTATATCAGAGTGTTACAGTGAGGGGTGTGGGATATATCTGTGTGTTACATTGAGGGGTGTGGGATATATCAGAGTGTTACAGTGAGGGGTGTGGGGTATATCAGAGTGTTACAGGGAGGGGTGTGGGGTATATCAGAGTTTTACAGTGAGGGGTGTGGGGTATATCAGAGTGTTACAGTGAGGGGTGTGGGATATATCAGAATGATACAGTGAGGTGTGTGGGGTACATCAGTGTGTTACAGTGAGGGGTGTGATTTATATCAGTGGGTTACTGTGAGGGGTTTGGGGTATATCAGTGTGTTACAGTGAGGGGTGTGGGGTATATCAGTGGGTAACAGTGAGCGGTGTTGCGTATATCAGTTTTACAGTGCGGGGTGGGGGGTACATCAGACTGTTACAGTGAGGAGTTTGGGGTATATCAGTGTGTTACAGTGAGTGGTGTGTGGGGTATATCAGAGTGTTACAGTGAGGGGTGTGGGGTATATCTCATTGTTACAGTGAGGCGTGTGGGGTATATCAGAGTTTTACAGAGAGGGATGTTGGGTATATCAGAGTGTTACGGTGAGGGGTGTGGGGTATATCAGAGTTACAGTGAGGGCTGTGGGATATATCAGAGTGTTACAGTGAGGGGTGTGGGGTGTATCAGATTATTACAGTGAGGGGTGTGGGGTATATCAGAGTGTTACAGTGAGGGGTGTGGGGTATATCAGAGTGTTACAGTGAGGGGTGTGGAGTATATCAGAGTGTTACAGTGAGGGGTGTGGGGTATTTCAAAGTGTTACAGTGAGGCTTGTGGGGTATATCAGAGTGTTACAGTGAGGGGTGTGGAATATATCAGAGTGTTACAGTGCGGGGTGCGGGATATATCAGAGTGTTACAGTGAGGTGTGTGGGGTATATCAGAGTGTTACATTGGGGGGTGTGTGTATATCAGAGTGTTACAGTGAGTGGTGTGTGGTATATCAGAGTGTTACAGTGAGGAGTGTGGGGTATATCAGACTGTTACAGTGAGCGGTGTGGGGTATATCGTAGTGTTACAGTGAGGGGTGTGCGATATATCAGAGTGTTTATGTGAGGGGTGTGGGGTATATCAGAGTATTACAGTGAGGTGTGTGGGTAATATCAGAGTGTTACAGTGAGGGGTGTGGGGTATATCAGTGTGTTACAGTGATGGGTGTGCGGTTTATAATAGAGTTACAGAGAGGGGTGTGGGGTATATCAGAGTGTTATAGTGAGGGGTGTGGGGTATATCAGAGTGTTGCAGTGAGGGGTGTGGTGTATATCAGAGTGTTACAGTGAGGGGTGTGGGATATATCAGAGTGTTACAGTGAGGGGTGTGGGTTATATCAGTGTTACAGTGAGGGGTGTTTAATATATCAGTGATACAGTGAGGGGTGTGGGGTATATCAGAGTGTTACAGTGAGGGGTGTGGGGTGTATCAGTGTTACAGTGAGGGGTGTGGGGTATATCAGAGTGTTACATTGAGGGGTGTGGGGTATGTCAGTGTGTTTCAGTGAGGGATGTGGGGTATATCAGTGAGTTACAGTGAGGGGTGTGGGGTTAGTCAGTGTTACAGTGAGGGGTGTGGGGTATATCAGATTGTTGCAGTAAGGGGTGTGGTGTATTTCAGTGTTACAGTGAGTGGTGTGGGTTATATCGAAGTGTTACAGTGAGGGATGTGGGGTATTTCAGAGTGGTACATTGAGGAGTGTGGGGTATATCAGAGTGTTACAGTGAGGGGTGTGGGGCATATCAGAGTGTTACAGTGTGGGATGAGGGGTATATCAGAGTGTTACAGTGAGGGGTGTGGGATATATCTGTGTGTTACATTGAGGGGTGTGGGATATATCAGAGTGTTACAGTGAGGGGTGTGGGGTATATCAGAGTGTTACAGTGAGGGGTGTGGGGTATATCAGAGTTTTACAGAGAGGGGTGTGGGGTATATCAGAGTGTTACAGTGAGAGGTGTGGGATATATCAGAATGATACAGTGAGGTGTGTGGGGTACATCAGTGTGTTACAGTGAGGGGTGTGATGTATATCAGTGGGTTACTGTGAGGGGTTTGGGGTATATCAGTGTGTTACAGTGAGGGGTGTGGGGTATATCAGTGGGTTACAGTGAGCGGTGTTGCGTATATCAGTTTTACAGTGCGGGGTGGGGGGTAAATCAGACTGTTACAGTGAGGAGTTTGGCGTATATCAGTGTGTTACAGTAAGTGGTGTGTGGGGTATATCAGAGTGTTACAGTGAGGGGTGTGGGGTATATCTCATTGTTACAGTGAGGCGTGTGGGGTATATCAGAGTTTTACAGAGAGGGATGTGGGGTATATCAGAGTGTTACGGTGAGGGGTGTGGGGTATATCAGAGTTACAGTGAGGGCTGTGGGATATATCAGAGTGTTACAGTGAGGGGTGTGGGGTGTATCAGATTATTACAGTGAGGGGTGTGGGGTATATCAGAGTGTTACAGTGAGGGGTGTGGGGTATATCAGAGTGTTACAGTGAGGGGTGTGGAGTATATCAGAGTGTTACAGTGAGGGGTGTGGGGTATTTCAAAGTGTTACAGTGAGGCTTGTGGGGTATATCAGAGTGTTACAGTGAGGGGTGTGGAATATATCAGAGTGTTACAGTGCGGGGTGCGGGATATATCAGAGTGTTACAGTGAGGTGTGTGGGGTATATCAGAGTGTTACATTGGGGGATGTGTGTATATCAGAGTGTTACAGTGAGTGGTGTGTGGTATATCAGAGTGTTACAGTGAGGAGTGTGGGGTATATCAGACTGTTACAGTGAGGGGTGTGGGGTATATCGTAGTGTTACAGTGAGGGGTGTGCGATATATCAGAGTGTTTATGTGAGGGGTGTGGGGTATATCAGAGTATTACAGTGAGGTGTGTGGGTAATATCAGAGTGTTACAGTGAGGGGTGTGGGGTATATCAGTGTGTTACAGTGATGGGTGTGCGGTTTATAATAGAGTTACAGAGAGGGGTGTGGGGTATATCAGAGTGTTATAGTGAGGGGTGTGGGGTATATCAGAGTGTTGCAGTGAGGGGTGTGGTGTATATCAGAGTGTTACAGTGAGGGGTGTGGGATATATCAGAGTGTTACAGTGAGGGGTGTGGGTTATATCAGTGTTACAGTGAGGGGTGTAGAATATATCAGTGATACAGTGAGGGGTGTGGGGTATATCAGAGTGTTACAATGAGGGGTGTGGGGTGTATCAGTGTTACGGTGATTGGTGTGGGATATATCAGAGTGTTACAGTGAGGGGTGTGGGGTATTTCATTGAGTTACTGGGCAGGGTGAGGGGTTATATCAGTGTTACAGTGAAGGTTGTGGGGTATATCAGTGTTACAGTGAGGGGTGTGGAGTACATCAGTGTGTTACCGAGCGGGGTGTGGGGTATATCAGAGTGTTACAGTGAGGGGTGTGGGGTGTATCAGTGTGTTACAGTGAGGGGTGTGGGATATATCAGTGTTACAGTGAGGGGTGTGGGATATATCAGAATGATACAGTGAGGGGTGTGGGGTACATCAGTGTGTTACAGTGAGGGGTGTGGTGTATATCAGTGGGTTACAGTGAGGGGTGTGGGGTATATCAGTGTGTTACAGTGAGGGGTGTGGGGTATATCAGTGGGTTACAGTGAGCGGTGTTGCGTATATCAGTTTTACAGTGTGGGGTGTGGGGTATATCAGAGTGTTACAGTGAGGAGTGTGTGGCATATCAGTGTGTTACAGTGAGGGGTGTGTGGGCTATATCAGAGTGTTACAGTGAGGAGTGTGGGGTATATCTGATTGTTACTGTGGGGCGTGTGGGGTATATCAGAGTGTTACAGTGATGGGTGAGGAGTATATCAGTGTGTTACAGTGAGGGATGTGGGGTATTTCAGAGTGTTACGGTGAGTGTTGTGGGGTATATCAGAGTTACAGTGAGGGCTGTGGGATATATCAGAGTGTTACACTGACGGGTGTGGGGTATATCAGATTGTTACAGTGAGGGGTGTGGGGTATATCAGAGTGTTACAGTGAGGGGTGTGGGGTATATCAGAGTTTTACAGTGAGGGGTGTGGAGTATATCAGAGTGTTACAGTGAGGGGTGTGGGGTATTTCAAAGTGTTACAGTGAAGCTTGTGGGGTATATCAGAGTATTACAGTGAGGGGTGTGGGATATATGAGAGTGTAACAGTGAGGGGTGTGGGGTATATCAGAGTGTTACAGTGAGGGGTGTGGGGTATATCAGAGTGTTTCAGTGAGGGGTGTGGGGTATATCAGAATTTTACAGTGAGGGGTGTGGGGTATATCAGAGAGTTACAGTGAGACGTGTGGGTTATATCAGAGTGTTACAGTGAGGAGTGTGGGGTATGACACAGTGTAACAGTGAAGGTTCTGGGGTATATCAGAGTGTTACAGTGAGGGGTGTGGAGTATATCAGAGTGTTACAGTGAGGAGTGTGGGTTATATCAGAGTGTTACAGTGAGGGGTGTGGGGTATATCAGAGTGTTACAGTGAGGGGTGTGGTGTTAGTCAGTGTTACAGTGAGTGGTGTGGGGTATATCAGTGTTACGGTGAGGGGTGTGGGATATATCAGAGTGTTACAGTGAGGAGTGTGGGGTATATCAGAGTGTTACAGTGAGGGGTGTGGGGTATATCAGAGCGTTACATTGAGGATTGTATGGTATAACAGAGTGTTACTGTGAGGGGTGTGGGGTATATCGAAGTTTTACAGTGAGGGTTGTGGGGTATATCAGAGTGTTACATTGATGAGTGTGGGGTATATCAGATTGTTACAGTGAGGGGTGTGGGGTATAACAGAGTGTTACAGTGAGAGGTGTGGGGTATATCAGAGTGTTACAGTGAGGGGTGTGGGGTATCTCAGAGTGATACAGTGAGTGGTGTGGGGTTAGTCAGTGTTACAGTGAGGGGTATGGGGTATATCACTGTGTTACAGTGAGGGGTGTGGGTTATATCAGAGTGTAACAGTGAGGGGTGTGGGGTATATCAGAGTGTTACAGTGAGGGGTGTGGGGTATATCAGAGTTTTACAGTGAGGGGTGTGGGGTATATCAGAGTGTTACAGTGAGGGGTGTGGTGTATATCAGAGTGTTACAGTGAGGGGTGTGCGATATATCAGAGTGTTATAGTGAGGGGTGTGGGGTATATCAGAGTATTACAGTGGGTGTGTGGGTAATATCAGAGTGTTACAGTGAGGGGTGTGGGGTATATCAGTGTGTTACAGTGACGGGTGTGCGGTTTATAATAGAGTTACAGAGAGGGGTGTGGGGTATATCAGAGTGTTACAGTGAGGGTTGTGGGGTATATCAGAGTGTTACAGTGAGGGTTATGGGGCATATCAGAGTGTTACAGTAACGGGTGTGGGGTGTATCAGACTGTTACAGTGAGGTGTTTGGGATATATCAGAGTGTTACAATGGGGGTTGTGGGGTATATCAGCGTTTTATATTGAGGGATGTGGGGTATATCAGAGTGTTACAGTGAGGGGTGTGGGCTATATCAGAGTATTACAGTGAGGGGTGTGGGCTATATCAGAGTGTTACAGTGTGGGGTGTGGGGTATATCAGAGTGTTACAGTGAGGCAGGTGTGGTATATCAGAGTGTTATAGTGAGGGGTCTGGGGTATATCAGAGTGTTACAGTGAGGGGCGTGGGGTATATCAGAGTGTTACAGTGAGGGATGTGGAGTATATCAGTGTTACAGTGAGGGGTGTGGGGTATATCAGTGTTACAGTGAGGGTTGTGGCATATATCAGTGTTACAGTTAGGGGTGTGGGGTATATCAGAGTGTTACATTGAGGGGTGTGGGGTATGTCAGAGTGTTACAGTGAGGGATGTGGGGTATATCAGAGTGTTACAGAGAGGGGTGTGGGGTATAACAGAGTGTTACAGTGAGTGGTGTGGGCTATATCAGTGTTACAATGAGGGGTGTGGGGTATATCGAAGTGTTACAGTGAGGGGTGTGGGGTATATCAGAGTGTTACAGTGAGGGGTGTGGGGTATATCAGATTGTTACAGTGAGGGGTGTGGGGTATATCAGATTGTTACAGTGAGGGGTGTGGGATATATCAGAGTGTTACAGTGAGTGGTGTGGGCTATATCAGTGTTACAATGAGGGGAGTGGGGTATATCGATGTGTTACAGTGAGGGGTGTGGGGTATATCAGAGTGTTACAGTGAGGGGTGTGGGGTATATCAGATTGTTACATTGAGGGGTGTGGGATATATCAGAGTATTACAGTGAGGGGTGTGGGGTATATCAGAGTCATACAGTGGGTACGTGGGATATATCAGAGTGTTACATGGAGGGGTGTGAGATATATCAGAGTGTTACAATGAGGGGTGTGGGGTATATCAGAGTTTTATACTGAGGGATGTGGGGTATATCAGAGTGTTACAGGGACGGGTGTAGGATTTCTCAGAGTGTTACAGTGAGGGGTGTGTGGTATATGAGAGTGTTACAGTGAGGCAGGTGTGGTATATCAGAGTGTTACAATGATGGGTGTGGGGTATATCAGAGTGTTACAGTGAGGGTTGTGGGGTATATCAGTGTTACAGTGAGGGGTGTGGTGTGTATCAGCATGACATTGAGGGGTGCGTGGTATATCAGTGTTACAGTGAGCGGTGTGGGGTATATCAGTGTTACAGTGAGGGTTGTGGCGTATATCAGTGTTACAGTGAGGGGTGTGGGGTATATCAGAGTGTTACATTGAGGGGTGTGGGGTATGTCAGTGTGTTTCAGTGAGGGATGTGGGGTATATCAGTGAGTTACAGTGAGGGGTGTGGGGTTAGTCAGTGTTACAGTGAGGGGTGTGGGGTATATCAGAGTGTTGCAGTAAGGGGTGTGGTGTATTTCAGTGTTACAGTGAGGGGTGTGGGGTATATCAGAGTTACAGTGAGGGCTGTGGGATATATCAGAGTGTTACAGTGAGGGGTGTGGGGTATATCAGATTATTACAGTGAGGGGTGTGGGGTATATCAGAGTGTTACAGTGAGGGGTGTGGGGTATATCAGAGTGTTACAGTGAGGGGTGTGGAGTATATCAGAGTGTTACAGTGAGGGGTGTGGGGTATTTCAAAGTGTTACAGTGAGGCTTGTGGGGTATATCAGAGTGTTACAGTGAGGGGTGTGGAATATATCAGAGTGTTACAGTGCGGGGTGCGGGATATATCAGAGTGTTACATTGGGGGGTATGTGTATATCAGAGTGTTACAGTGAGTGGTGTGTGGTATATCAGAGTGTTACAGTGAGGAGTGTGGGGTATATCAGACTGTTACAGTGAGGGGTGTGGGGTATATCGTAGTGTTACAGTGAGGGATGTCCGATATATCAGAGTCTTTATGTGAGGGGTTAGGGGTATATCAGAGTATTACAGTGAGGTGTGTGGGTAATATCAGAGTGTTACAGTGAGGGGTGTGGGGTATATCAGTGTGTTACAGTGATGGGTGTGCGGTTTATAATAGAGTTACAGAGAGGGGTGTGGGGTATATCAGAGTGTTATAGTGAGGGGTGTGGGGTATATCAGAGTGTTGCAGTGAGGGGTGTGGTGTATATCAGAGTGTTACAGTGAGGGGTGTGGGATATATCAGAGTGTTACAGTGAGGGGTGTGGGTTATATCAGTGTTACAGTGAGGGGTGTGGAATATATCAGTGATACAGTGAGGGGTGTGGGGTATATCAGAGTGTTACAGTGAGGGGTGTGGGGTGTATCAGTGTTACGGTGAGTGGTGTGGGATATATCAGAGTGTTACAGTGAGGGGTGTGGGGTATTTCATTGAGTTACTGGGCAGGGTGAGGGGTTATATCAGTGTTACAGTGAGGGTTGTGGGGTATATCAGTGTTACAGTGAGGGGTGTGGAGTACATCAGTGTGTTACCGAGCGGGGTGTGGGGTATATCAGAGTGTTACAGTGAGGGGTGTGGGGTGTATCAGTGTGTTAAAGTGAGGGGTGTGGGATATATCAGTGTTACAGTGAGGGGTGTGGGATATATCAGAATGATACAGTGAGGGGTGTGGGGTACATCAGTGTGTTACAGTGAGGGATGTGGTGTATATCAGTGGGTAACAGTGAGGGGTGTGGGGTATATCAGTGTGTTACAGTGAGGGGTGTGGGGTATATCAGTGGGTTACAGTGAGCGGTGTTGCGTATATCAGTTTTACAGTGTGTGGTGTGGGGTATATCAGACTTTTACAGTGAGGAGTGTGGGGTATATCAGTGTGTTACAGTGAGGGGTGTGTGGGCTATATCAGAGTGTTACAGTGAGGAGTGTGGGGTATATCTGATTGTTACTGTGGGGCGTGTGGGGTATATCAGAGTGTTACAGTGATGGGTGAGGAGTATATCAGTGTGTTACAGTGAGGGATGTGGGGTATTTCAGAGTGTTACGGTGAGTGTTGTGGGGTATATCAGAGTTACAGTGAGGGCTGTGGGATATATCAGAGTGTTACAGTGACGGGTGTGGGGTATATCAGATTGTTACAGTGAGGGGTGTGGGGTATATCAGAGTGTTACAGTCAGGGGTGTGGGGTATATCAGAGTGTTACAGTGAGGGGTGTGGGGTATATCAGTGGGTTACAGTGAGCGGTGTTGCGTATATCAGTTTTACAGTGTGGGGTGTGGGGTATATCAGAGTGTTACAGTGAGGAGTGTGTGGCATATCAGTGTGTTACAGTGAGGGGTGTGTGGGCTATATCAGAGTGTTACAGTGAGGAGTGTGGGGTATATCTGATTGTTACTGTGGGGCGTGTGGGGTATATCAGAGTGTTACAGTGATGGGTGAGGAGTATATCAGTGTGTTACAGTGAGGGATGTGGGGTATTTCAGAGTGTTACGGTGAGTGTTGTGGGGTATATCAGAGTTACAGTGAGGGCTGTGGGATATATCAGAGTGTTACACTGACGGGTGTGGGGTATATCAGATTGTTACAGTGAGGGGTGTGGGGTATATCAGAGTGTTACAGTGAGGGGTGTGGGGTATATCAGAGTTTTACAGTGAGGGGTGTGGAGTATATCAGAGTGTTACAGTGAGGGGTGTGGGGTATTTCAAAGTGTTACAGTGAAGCTTGTGGGGTATATCAGAGTATTACAGTGAGGGGTGTGGGATATATCAGAGTGTAACAGTGAGGGGTGTGGGGTATATCAGAGTGTTACAGTGAGGGGTGTGGGGTATATCAGAGTGTTTCAGTGAGGGGTGTGGGGTATATCAGAATTTTACAGTGAGGGGTGTGGGGTATATCAGAGAGTTACAGTGAGACGTGTGGGTTATATCAGAGT
This sequence comes from Cetorhinus maximus, assembly GCF_964194155.1. NCBI lineage: Eukaryota > Metazoa > Chordata > Chondrichthyes > Lamniformes > Cetorhinidae > Cetorhinus > Cetorhinus maximus. The sequence continues at coordinate 22,231 of NW_027597572.1, forward strand.
GTTACAGTGAGGAGTGTGGGGTATGACACAGTGTAACAGTGAAGGTTCTGGGGTATATCAGAGTGTTACAGTGAGGGGTGTGGAGTATATCAGAGTGTTACAGTGAGGAGTGTGGGTTATATCAGAGTGTTACAGTGAGGGGTGTGGGGTATATCAGAGTGTTACAGTGAGGGGTGTGGTGTTAGTCAGTGTTACAGTGAGTGGTGTGGGGTATATCAGTGTTACGGTGAGGGGTGTGGGATATATCAGAGTGTTACAGTGAGGAGTGTGGGGTATATCAGAGTGTTACAGTGAGGGGTGTGGGGTATATCAGAGCGTTACATTGAGGATTGTATGGTATAACAGAGTGTTACTGTGAGGGGTGTGGGGTATATCGAAGTTTTACAGTGAGGGTTGTGGGGTATATCAGAGTGTTACATTGATGAGTGTGGGGTATATCAGATTGTTACAGTGAGGGGTGTGGGGTATAACAGAGTGTTACAGTGAGAGGTGTGGGGTATATCAGAGTGTTACAGTGAGGGGTGTGGGGTATCTCAGAGTGATACAGTGAGTGGTGTGGGGTTAGTCAGTGTTACAGTGAGGGGTATGGGGTATATCACTGTGTTACAGTGAGGGGTGTGGGTTATATCAGAGTGTAACAGTGAGGGGTGTGGGGTATATCAGAGTGTTACAGTGAGGGGTGTGGGGTATATCAGAGTTTTACAGTGAGGGGTGTGGGGTATATCAGAGTGTTACAGTGAGGGGTGTGGTGTATATCAGAGTGTTACAGTGAGGGGTGTGCGATATATCAGAGTGTTATAGTGAGGGGTGTGGGGTATATCAGAGTATTACAGTGGGTGTGTGGGTAATATCAGAGTGTTACAGTGAGGGGTGTGGGGTATATCAGTGTGTTACAGTGACGGGTGTGCGGTTTATAATAGAGTTACAGAGAGGGGTGTGGGGTATATCAGAGTGTTACAGTGAGGGTTGTGGGGTATATCAGAGTGTTACAGTGAGGGTTATGGGGCATATCAGAGTGTTACAGTAACGGGTGTGGGGTGTATCAGACTGTTACAGTGAGGTGTTTGGGATATATCAGAGTGTTACAATGGGGGTTGTGGGGTATATCAGCGTTTTATATTGAGGGATGTGGGGTATATCAGAGTGTTACAGTGAGGGGTGTGGGCTATATCAGAGTATTACAGTGAGGGGTGTGGGCTATATCAGAGTGTTACAGTGTGGGGTGTGGGGTATATCAGAGTGTTACAGTGAGGCAGGTGTGGTATATCAGAGTGTTATAGTGAGGGGTCTGGGGTATATCAGAGTGTTACAGTGAGGGGCGTGGGGTATATCAGAGTGTTACAGTGAGGGATGTGGAGTATATCAGTGTTACAGTGAGGGGTGTGGGGTATATCAGTGTTACAGTGAGGGTTGTGGCATATATCAGTGTTACAGTTAGGGGTGTGGGGTATATCAGAGTGTTACATTGAGGGGTGTGGGGTATGTCAGAGTGTTACAGTGAGGGATGTGGGGTATATCAGAGTGTTACAGAGAGGGGTGTGGGGTATAACAGAGTGTTACAGTGAGTGGTGTGGGCTATATCAGTGTTACAATGAGGGGTGTGGGGTATATCGAAGTGTTACAGTGAGGGGTGTGGGGTATATCAGAGTGTTACAGTGAGGGGTGTGGGGTATATCAGATTGTTACAGTGAGGGGTGTGGGGTATATCAGATTGTTACAGTGAGGGGTGTGGGATATATCAGAGTGTTACAGTGAGTGGTGTGGGCTATATCAGTGTTACAATGAGGGGAGTGGGGTATATCGATGTGTTACAGTGAGGGGTGTGGGGTATATCAGAGTGTTACAGTGAGGGGTGTGGGGTATATCAGATTGTTACATTGAGGGGTGTGGGATATATCAGAGTATTACAGTGAGGGGTGTGGGGTATATCAGAGTCATACAGTGGGTACGTGGGATATATCAGAGTGTTACATGGAGGGGTGTGAGATATATCAGAGTGTTACAATGAGGGGTGTGGGGTATATCAGAGTTTTATACTGAGGGATGTGGGGTATATCAGAGTGTTACAGGGACGGGTGTAGGATTTCTCAGAGTGTTACAGTGAGGGGTGTGTGGTATATGAGAGTGTTACAGTGAGGCAGGTGTGGTATATCAGAGTGTTACAATGATGGGTGTGGGGTATATCAGAGTGTTACAGTGAGGGTTGTGGGGTATATCAGTGTTACAGTGAGGGGTGTGGTGTGTATCAGCATGACATTGAGGGGTGCGTGGTATATCAGTGTTACAGTGAGCGGTGTGGGGTATATCAGTGTTACAGTGAGGGTTGTGGCGTATATCAGTGTTACAGTGAGGGGTGTGGGGTATATCAGAGTGTTACATTGAGGGGTGTGGGGTATGTCAGTGTGTTTCAGTGAGGGATGTGGGGTATATCAGTGAGTTACAGTGAGGGGTGTGGGGTTAGTCAGTGTTACAGTGAGGGGTGTGGGGTATATCAGAGTGTTGCAGTAAGGGGTGTGGTGTATTTCAGTGTTACAGTGAGGGGTGTGGGGTATATCAGAGTTACAGTGAGGGCTGTGGGATATATCAGAGTGTTACAGTGAGGGGTGTGGGGTATATCAGATTATTACAGTGAGGGGTGTGGGGTATATCAGAGTGTTACAGTGAGGGGTGTGGGGTATATCAGAGTGTTACAGTGAGGGGTGTGGAGTATATCAGAGTGTTACAGTGAGGGGTGTGGGGTATTTCAAAGTGTTACAGTGAGGCTTGTGGGGTATATCAGAGTGTTACAGTGAGGGGTGTGGAATATATCAGAGTGTTACAGTGCGGGGTGCGGGATATATCAGAGTGTTACATTGGGGGGTATGTGTATATCAGAGTGTTACAGTGAGTGGTGTGTGGTATATCAGAGTGTTACAGTGAGGAGTGTGGGGTATATCAGACTGTTACAGTGAGGGGTGTGGGGTATATCGTAGTGTTACAGTGAGGGATGTCCGATATATCAGAGTCTTTATGTGAGGGGTTAGGGGTATATCAGAGTATTACAGTGAGGTGTGTGGGTAATATCAGAGTGTTACAGTGAGGGGTGTGGGGTATATCAGTGTGTTACAGTGATGGGTGTGCGGTTTATAATAGAGTTACAGAGAGGGGTGTGGGGTATATCAGAGTGTTATAGTGAGGGGTGTGGGGTATATCAGAGTGTTGCAGTGAGGGGTGTGGTGTATATCAGAGTGTTACAGTGAGGGGTGTGGGATATATCAGAGTGTTACAGTGAGGGGTGTGGGTTATATCAGTGTTACAGTGAGGGGTGTGGAATATATCAGTGATACAGTGAGGGGTGTGGGGTATATCAGAGTGTTACAGTGAGGGGTGTGGGGTGTATCAGTGTTACGGTGAGTGGTGTGGGATATATCAGAGTGTTACAGTGAGGGGTGTGGGGTATTTCATTGAGTTACTGGGCAGGGTGAGGGGTTATATCAGTGTTACAGTGAGGGTTGTGGGGTATATCAGTGTTACAGTGAGGGGTGTGGAGTACATCAGTGTGTTACCGAGCGGGGTGTGGGGTATATCAGAGTGTTACAGTGAGGGGTGTGGGGTGTATCAGTGTGTTAAAGTGAGGGGTGTGGGATATATCAGTGTTACAGTGAGGGGTGTGGGATATATCAGAATGATACAGTGAGGGGTGTGGGGTACATCAGTGTGTTACAGTGAGGGATGTGGTGTATATCAGTGGGTAACAGTGAGGGGTGTGGGGTATATCAGTGTGTTACAGTGAGGGGTGTGGGGTATATCAGTGGGTTACAGTGAGCGGTGTTGCGTATATCAGTTTTACAGTGTGTGGTGTGGGGTATATCAGACTTTTACAGTGAGGAGTGTGGGGTATATCAGTGTGTTACAGTGAGGGGTGTGTGGGCTATATCAGAGTGTTACAGTGAGGAGTGTGGGGTATATCTGATTGTTACTGTGGGGCGTGTGGGGTATATCAGAGTGTTACAGTGATGGGTGAGGAGTATATCAGTGTGTTACAGTGAGGGATGTGGGGTATTTCAGAGTGTTACGGTGAGTGTTGTGGGGTATATCAGAGTTACAGTGAGGGCTGTGGGATATATCAGAGTGTTACAGTGACGGGTGTGGGGTATATCAGATTGTTACAGTGAGGGGTGTGGGGTATATCAGAGTGTTACAGTCAGGGGTGTGGGGTATATCAGAGTGTTACAGTGAGGGGTGTGGAGTATATCAGAGTGTTACAGTGAGGGGTGTGGGGTATTTCAAAGTGTTACAGTGAAGCTTGTGGGGTATATCAGAGTGTTACAGTGAGGGGTGTGGGATATATCAGAGTGTAACAGTGAGGGGTGTGCGGTATATCAGAGTGTTACAGTGAGGGGTGTGGGGTATATCAGAGTGTTTCAGTGAGGGGTGTGGGGTATATCAGAGTTTTACAGTGAGGGGTGTGGGGTATATCAGAGAGTTACAGTGAGACGTGAGGGTTATATCAGAGTGTAACAGTGAGGAGTGTGGGGTATGACACAGTGTTACAGTGAAGGTTCTGGGGTATATCAGAGTGTTACAGTGAGGGGTGTGGAGTATATCAGAGTGTTACAGTGAGGAGTGTGGGTTATATCAGAGTGTTACAGTGAGGGGTGTGGGGTATATCAGAGTGTTACAGTGAGGGGTGTGGGGTTAGTCAGTGTTACAGTGAGTGGTGTGGGGTATATCAGTGTTACGGTGAGGGGTGTGGGATATATCAGAGTGTTACAGTGAGGGGTGTGGGGTATATCAGAGTGTTACAGTGAGGGGTGTGGGGTATATCAGAGCGTTACATTGAGGATTGTATGGTATAACAGAGTGTTACTGTGAGGGGTGTGGGGTATATCGAAGTTTTACAGTGAGGGTTGTGGGGTATATCAGAGTGTTACATTGATGAGTGTGGGGTATATCAGATTGTTACAGTGAGGGGTGTGGGGTATAACAGAGTGTTACAGTGAGAGGTGTGGGGTATATCAGAGTGTTACAGTGAGGGGTGTGGGGTATCTCAGAGTGATACAGTGAGTGGTGTGGGGTTAGTCAGTGTTACAGTGAGGGGTATGGGGTATATCACTGTGTTACAGTGAGGGGTGTGGGTTATATCAGAGTGTAACAGTGAGGGGTGTGGGGTATATCAGAGTGTTACAGTGAGGGGTGTGGGGTATATCAGAGTTTTACAGTGAGGGGTGTGGGGTATATCAGAGTGTTACAGTGAGGGGTGTGGTGTATATCAGAGTGTTACAGTGAGGGGTGTGCGATATATCAGAGTGTTATAGTGAGGGGTGTGGGGTATATCAGAGTATTACAGTGAGGTGTGTGGGTAATATCAGAGTGTTACAGTGAGGGGTGTGGGGTATATCAGTGTGTTACAGTGACGGGTGTGCGGTTTATAATAGAGTTACAGAGAGGGGTGTGGGGTATATCAGAGTGTTACAGTGAGGGGTGTGGGGTATATCAGAGTGTTACAGTGAGGGGTGTGGTGTATATCAGAGTGTTAAAGTGAGGGGTGTGGGATATATCAGAGTGTTACATGTGAGGGGTGTGGTGTATATCAGAGTCTTACAGTGTGGGGTGTGGGGTATATCAGAGTGTTACATGTGAGGGGTGTGGTGTATATCAGAGTGTTACAGTGTGGGGTGTGGGGTATATCAGAGTGTTACAGTGAGGTGTGTGGTGTATATCAGAGTGTTACAGTGTGGGGTGTGGGGTATATCAGAGTGTTACATTGAGGAATGAGGGCTATTTCAGAGTGATACAGTCAGGGGTGTGGGGTGTATCAGTGTTACGGTGAGGGGTGTGGGATATATCAGAGTGTTACAGTGAGGGTTGTGGGGTATTTCAGTGCGTTACTGGGCGGGGTGAGGGGTTATATCAGTGTTACATTGAGGTTTGTGGGGTATATCAGTGTTACAGTGAGGGGTGTGGGGTATATCAGTGTGTTACCGAGAGGGGTGTGGGGTATATCAGAGTGTTACAGTGAAGCGTGTGGGGTGTATCAGTGTGTTACAGTGAGGGGTGTGGAGTATATCAGTGTTACAGTGAGGGGTGTGGGATATATCAGAATGATACAGTGAGGGGTATGGGGTACATCAGTGTGTTACAGTGAGGGGTGAGGTGTATATCAGTGGGTTACAGTGAGGGGTTTGGGGTATATCAGTGTGTTACAGTGAGGGGTGTCGGGTATATCAGTGGGTTACAGTGAGCGGTGTTACGGATATCAGTTTTAAAGTGCAGGGTGGGTGGTATATCAGACTGTTACAGAGATGAGTTTGTTTATATCAGTGTGTTACAGTGAGAGGTGTGTGGGTTATATCAGAGTGTTACAGTGAGGGGTGTGGGGTATATCAGAGTGTTACAGTGAGGGGTGTGGGGTTAATCAGTGTTACAGTGAGTGGTGTGGGTTATATCAGTGTTACGGTGAGTGGTGTGGGATATATCAGAGTGTTACAGTGAGGGGTGTGGGGTATATCAGAGTGTTACAGTGAGGGGTGTGGGGTATATCAGAGCGTTACATTGAGGATTGTATGGTATAACAGAGTGTTACTGTGAGGGGTGTGGGGTATATCGAAGTTTTACAGTGAGGGTTGTGGGGTATATCAGAGTGTTACATTGATGAGTGTGGGGTATATCAGATTGTTACAGTGAGGGGTGTGGGGTATAACAGAGTGTTACAGTGAGAGGTGTGGGGTATATCAGAGTGTTACAGTGAGGGGTGTGGGGTATCTCAGAGTGATACAGTGAGTGGTGTGGGGTTAGTCAGTGTTACAGTGAGGGGTATGGGGTATATCACTGTGTTACAGTGAGGGGTGTGGGTTATATCAGAGTGTAACAGTGAGGGGTGTGGGGTATATCAGAGTGTTACAGTGAGGGGTGTGGGGTATATCAGAGTTTTACAGTGAGGGGTGTGGGGTATATCAGAGTGTTACAGTGAGGGGTGTGGTGTATATCAGAGTGTTACAGTGAGGGGTGTGCGATATATCAGAGTGTTATAGTGAGGGGTGTGGGGTATATCAGAGTATTACAGTGAGGTGTGTGGGTAATATCAGAGTGTTACAGTGAGGGGTGTGGGGTATATCAGTGTGTTACAGTGACGGGTGTGCGGTTTATAATAGAGTTACAGAGAGGGGTGTGGGGTATATCAGAGTGTTACAGTGAGGGGTGTGGGGTATATCAGAGTGTTACAGTGAGGGGTGTGGTGTATATCAGAGTGTTAAAGTGAGGGGTGTGGGATATATCAGAGTGTTACATGTGAGGGGTGTGGTGTATATCAGAGTGTTACAGTGTGGGGTGTGGGGTATATCAGAGTGTTACAGTGAGGGGTGTGGGGTATGAAACAGTGTTACAGTGAAGTTTCTGGGGTATATCAGAGTGTTACAGTGAGGGGTGTGGAGTATATCAGAGTGTTACAGTGAGGAGTGTGGGTTATATCAGAGTGTTACAGTGAGGGGTGTGGGGTATATCAGAGTGTTACAGTGAGGGGTGTGGGGTTAGTCAGTGTTACAGTGAGTGGTGTGGGGTATATCAGTGTTACAGTGAGGGGTGTGGAGTATATCAGAGTGTTACAGTGAGGAGTGTGGGTTATATCAGAGTGTTACAGTGAGGGGTGTGGGATATATCAGAGTGTTACAGTGAGGGGTGTGGGGTATATCAGAGTGTTACAGTGAGGGGTGTGGGGTATATCAGAGCGTTACATTGAGGATTGTATGGTATAACAGAGTGTTACTGTGAGGGGTGTGGGGTATATCGAAGTTTTACAGTGAGGGTTGTGGGGTATATCAGAGTGTTACATTGATGAGTGTGGGGTATATCAGATTGTTACAGTGAGGGGTGTGGGGTATAACAGAGTGTTACTGTGAGAGGTGTGGGGTATATCAGAGTGTTACAGTGAGGGGTGTGGGGTATCTCAGAGTGATACAGTGAGTGGTGTGGGGTTAGTCAGTGTTACAGTGAGGGGCATGGGGTATATCACTGTGTTACAGTGAGGGGTGTGGGTTATATCAGAGTGTAACTGTGAGGGGTGTGGGGTATATCAGAGTGTTACAGTGAGGGGTGTGGGGTATATCAGAGTTTTACAGTGAGGGGTGTGGGGTATATCAGAGTGTTACAGTGAGGGGTGTGGTGTATATCAGAGTGTTACAGTGAGGGGTGTGCGATATATCAGAGTGTTATAGTGAGGGGTGTGGGGTATATCAGAGTATTACAGTGAGGTGTGTGGGTAATATCAGAGTGTTACAGTGAGGGGTGTGGGGTATATCAGTGTGTTACAGTGACGGGTGTGCGGTTTATAATAGAGTTACAGAGAGGGGTGTGGGGTATATCAGAGTGTTACAGTGAGGGTTGTGGGGTATATCAGAGTGTTACAGTGAGGGTTGTGGGGCATATCAGAGTGTTACAGTAACGGGTGTGGGGTGTATCAGACTGTTACAGTGAGGTGTTTGGTATATATCAGAGTGTTACAATGGGGGTTGTGGGGTATATCAGCGTTTTATATTGAGGGATGTGGGGTATATCAGAGTGTTACAGTGAGGGGTGTGGGCTATATCAGAGTATTACAGTGAGGGGTGTGGGCTATATCAGAGTGTTACAGTGTGGGGTGTGGGGTATATCAGAGTGTTACAGTGAGGCAGGTGTGGTATATCAGAGTGTTATAGTGAGGGGTCTGGGGTATATCAGAGTGTTACAGTGAGGGGCGTGGGGTATATCAGAGTGTTACAGTGAGGGATGTGGAGTATATCAGTGTTACAGTGAGGGGTGTGGGGTATATCAGTGTTACAGTGAGGGTTGTGGCATATATCAGTGTTACAGTTAGGGGTGTGGGGTATATCAGAGTGTTACATTGAGGTGTGTGGGGTATGTCAGAGTGTTACAGTGAGGGATGTGGGGTATATCAGAGTGTTACAGAGAGGGGTGTGGGGTATAACAGAGTGTTACAGTGAGTGGTGTGGGCTATATCAGTGTTACAATGAGGGGTGTGGGGTATATCGAAGTGTTACAGTGAGGGGTGTGGGGTATATCAGAGTGTTACAGTGAGGGGTGTGGGGTATATCAGATTTTTACAGTGAGGGGTGTGGGGTATATCAGATTTTTACAGTGAGGGGTGTGGGATATATCAGACTGTTACAGTGAGTGGTGTGGGCTATATCAGTGTTACAATGAGGGGAGTGGGGTATATCGATGTGTTACAGTGAGGGGTGTGGGGTATATCAGAGTGTTACAGTGAGGGGTGTGGGGTATATCAGATTGTTACATTGAGGGGTGTGGGATATATCAGAGTGTTACAGTGAGGGGTGTGGGGTATATCAGAGTCATACAGTGGGTACGTGGGATATATCAGAGTGTTACATGGAGGGGTGTGAGATATATCAGAGTGTTACAATGAGGGGTGTGGGGTATATCAGAGTTTTATACTGAGGGATGTGGGGTATATCAGAGTGTTACAGGGACGGGTGTAGGATTTCTCAGAGTGTTACAGTGAGGGGTGTGGGGTATATCAGAGTGTTACAGTGAGGCAGGTGTGGTATATCGGAGTGTTACAATGATGGGTGTGGGGTATATCAGAGTGTTACAGTGAGGGTTGTGGGGTATATCAGTGTTACAGTGAGGGGTGTGGTGTGTATCAGCATGACAGTGAGGGGTGCGTGGTATATCAGTGTTACAGTGAGGGGTGTGGGGTATATCAGTGTTACAGTGAGGGTTGTGGCGTATATCAGTGTTACAGTGAGGGGTGTGGGGTATATCAGAGTGTTACATTGAGGGGTGTGGGGTATGTCAGTGTGTTTCAGTGAGGGATGTGGGGTATATCAGTGAGTTACAGTGAGGGGTGTGGGGTTAGTCAGTGTTACAGTGAGTGGTGTGTGTTATATCGAAGTGTTACAGTGTGGGATGTGGGGTATTTCAGAGTGGTACATTGAGGAGTGTGGGGTATAACAGAGTGTTACAGTGAGGGGTGTGGGGTATATCAGAGCGTTACAGTGTGGGATGAGGGGTATATCAGAGTGTTACAGTGAGGGGTGTGGGATATATCTGTGTGTTACATTGAGGGGTGTGGGATATATCAGAGTGTTACAGTGAGGGGTGTGGGGTATATCAGAGTGTTACAGGGAGGGGTGTGGGGTATATCAGAGTTTTACAGTGAGGGGTGTGGGGTATATCAGAGTGTTACAGTGAGGGGTGTGGGATATATCAGAATGATACAGTGAGGTGTGTGGGGTACATCAGTGTGTTACAGTGAGGGGTGTGATTTATATCAGTGGGTTACTGTGAGGGGTTTGGGGTATATCAGTGTGTTAAAGTGAGGGGTGTGGGTTATATCAGTGGGTTACAGTGAGCGGTGTTGCGTATATCAGTTTTACAGTGCGGAGTGGGGGGTACATCAGACTGTTACAGTGAGGAGTTTGGGGGATATCAGTGTGTTACAGTGAGTGGTGTGTGGGGTATATCAGAGTGTTACAGTGAGGGGTGTGGGGTATATCTCATTGTTACAGTGAGGCGTGTGGGGTATATCAGAGTTTTACAGAGAGGGATGTTGGGTATATCAGAGTGTTACGGTGAGGGGTGTGGGGTATATCAGAGTTACAGTGAGGGCTGTGGGATATATCAGAGTGTTACAGTGAGGGGTGTGGGGTGTATCAGATTATTACAGTGAGGGGTGTGGGGTATATCAGAGTGTTACAGTGAGGGGTGTGGGGTATATCAGAGTGTTACAGTGAGGGGTGTGGAGTATATCAGAGTGTTACAGTGAGGGGTGTGGGGTATTTCAAAGTGTTACAGTGAGGCTTGTGGGGTATATCAGAGTGTTACAGTGAGGGGTGTGGAATATATCAGAGTGTTACAGTGCGGGGTGCGGGATATATCAGAGTGTTACAGTGAGGTGTGTGGGGTATATCAGAGTGTTACATTGGGGGGTGTGTGTATATCAGAGTGTTACAGTGAGTGGTGTGTGGTATATCAGAGTGTTACAGTGAGGAGTGTGGGGTATATCAGACTGTTACAGTGAGCGGTGAGGGGTATATCGTAGTGTTACAGTGAGGGGTGTGCGATATATCAGAGTGTTTATGTGAGGGGTGTGGGGTATATCAGAGTATTACAGTGAGGTGTGTGGGTAATATCAGAGTGTTACAGTGAGGGGTGTGGGGTATATCAGTGTGTTACAGTGATGGGTGTGCGGTTTATAATAGAGTTACAGAGAGGGGTGTGGGGTATATCAGAGTGTTATAGTGAGGGGTGTGGGGTATATCAGAGTGTTGCAGTGAGGGGTGTGGTGTATATCAGAGTGTTACAGTGAGGGGTGTGGGATATATCAGAGTGTTACAGTGAGGGGTGTGGGTTATATCAGTGTTACAGTGAGGGGTGTGGAATATATCAGTGATACAGTGAGGGGTGTGGGGTATATCAGAGTGTTACAGTGAGGGGTGTGGGGTGTATCAGTGTTACGGTGAGTGGTGTGGGATATATCAGAGTGTTACAGTGAGGGGTGTGGGGTATTTCATTGAGTTACTGGGCAGGGTGAGGGGTTATATCAGTGTTACAGTGAGGGTTGTGGGGTATATCAGTGTTACAGTGAGGGGTGTGGAGTACATCAGTGTGTTACCGAGCGGGGTGTGGGGTATATCAGAGTGTTACAGTGAGGGGTGTGGGGTGTATCAGTGTGTTACAGTGAGGGGTGTGGGATATATCAGTGTTACAGTGAGGGGTGTGGGATATATCAGAATGATACAGTGAGGGGTGTGGGGTACATCAGTGTGTTGCAGTGAGGGGTGTGGTGTATATCAGTGGGTTACAGTGAGGGGTGTGGGGTATATCAGTGTGTTACAGTGAGGGGTGTGGGGTATATCAGAGGGTTACAGTGAGCGGAGTTGCGTATATCAGTTTTACAGTGTGGGGTGTGGGGTATATCAGACTGTTACAGTGAGGAGTGTGTGGCATATCAGTGTGTTACAGTGAGGGGTGTGTGGGCTATATCAGAGTGTTACAGTGAGGAGTGTGGGGTATATCTGATTGTTACTGTGGGGCGTGTGGGGTATATCAGAGTGTTACAGTGATGGGTGAGGAGTATATCAGTGTGTTACAGTGAGGGATGTGGGGTATTTCAGAGTGTTACGGTGAGTGTTGTGGGGTATATCAGAGTTACAGTGAGGGCTGTGGGATATATCAGAGTGTTACAGTGACGGGTGTGGGGTATATCAGATTGTTACAGTGAGGGGTGTGGGGTATATCAGAGTGTTACAGTGAGGGGTGTGGGGTATATCAGAGTGTTACAGTGAGGGGTGTGGAGTATATCAGAGTGTTACAGTGAGGGGTGTGGGGTATTTCAAAGTGTTACAGTGAAGCTTGTGGGGTATATCAGAGTGTTACAGTGAGGGGTGTGGGATATATCAGAGTGTAACAGTGAGGGGTGTGGGGTATATCAGAGTGTTACAGTGAGGGGTGTGGGGTATATCAGAGTGTTTCAGTGAGGGGTGTGGGGTATATCAGAGTTTTACAGTGAGGGTTGTGGGGTATATCAGAGAGTTACAGTGAGACGTGAGGGTTATATCAGAGTGTTACAGTGAGGAGTGTGGGGTATGACACAGTGTTACAGTGAAGGTTCTGGGGTATATCAGAGTGTTACAGTGAGGGGTGTGGAGTATATCAGAGTGTTACAGTGAGGAGTGTGGGTTATATCAGAGTGTTACAGTGAGGGGTGTGGGGTATATCAGAGTGTTACAGTGAGGGGTGCGGGGTTAGTCAGTGTTACAGTGAGTGGTGTGGGGTATATCAGTGTTACGGTGAGGGGTGTGGGATATATCAGAGTGTTACAGTGAGGGGTGTGGGGTATATCAGAGTGTTACAGTGAGGGGTGTGGGGTATATCAGAGCGTTACATTGAGGATTGTATGGTATAACAGAGTGTTACTGTGAGGGGTGTGGGGTATATCGAAGTTTTACAGTGAGGGTTGTGGGGTATATCAGAGTGTTACATTGATGAGTGTGGGGTATATCAGATTGTTACAGTGAGGGGTGTGGGGTATAACAGAGTGTTACAGTGAGAGGTGTGGGGTATATCAGAGTGTTACAGTGAGGGGTGTGGGGTATCTCAGAGTGATACAGTGAGTGGTGTGGGGTTAGTCAGTGTTACAGTGAGGGGTATGGGGTATATCACTGTGTTACAGTGAGGGGTGTGGGTTATATCAGAGTGTAACAGTGAGGGGTGTGGGGTATATCAGAGTGTTACAGTGAGGGGTGTGGGGTATATCAGAGTTTTACAGTGAGGGGTGTGGGGTATATCAGAGTGTTACAGTGAGGGGTGTGGTGTATATCAGAGTGTTACAGTGAGGGGTGTGCGATATATCAGAGTGTTATAGTGAGGGGTGTGGGGTATATCAGAGTATTACAGTGAGGTGTGTGGGTAATATCAGAGTGTTACAGTGAGGGGTGTGGGGTATATCAGTGTGTTACAGTGACGGGTGTGCGGTTTATAATAGAGTTACAGAGAGGGGTGTGGTTGTATATCAGAGTGTTACAGTGAGGGGTGTGGGGTATATCAGAGTGTTACAGTGAGGGGTGTGGTGTATATCAGAGTGTTAAAGTGAGGGGTGTGGGATATATCAGAGTGTTACATGTGAGGGGTGTGGTGTATATCAGAGTGTTACAGTGTGGGGTGTGGGGTATATCAGAGTGTTACATGTGAGGGGTGTGGTGTATATCAGAGTGTTACAGTGTGGGGTGTGGGGTATATCAGAGTGTTACAGTGAGGGGTGTGGTGTATATCAGAGTGTTACAGTGTGGGGTGTGGGGTATATCAGAGTGTTACATTGAGGATTGAGGGCTATTTCAGAGTGATACAGTGAGGGGTGTGGGGTGTATCAGTGTTACGGTGAGGGGTGTGGGATATATCAGAGTGTTACAGTGAGGGGTGTGGGGTATTTCAGTGCGTTACTGGGCGGGGTGAGGGGTTATATCAGTGTTACATTGAGGTTTGTGGGGTATATCAGTGTTACAGTGAGGGGTGTGGAGTATATCAGTGGTACAGTGAGGGGTGTGGGATATATCAGAATGATACAGTGAGGGGTATGGGGTACATCAGTGTGTTACAGTGAGGGGTGTGGTGTTTATCAGTGGGTTACAGTGAGGGGTTTGGGGTATATCAGTGTGTTACAGTGAGGGGTGTCGGGTATATCAGTGGGTTACAGTGAGCGGTGTTGCGGATATCAGTTTTAAAGTGCAGGGTGGGTGGTATATCAGACTGTTACAGAGATGAGTTTGTTTATATCAGTTTGTTACAATGAGGGGTGTGTGGGTCATATCAGAGTGTTACAGTGAGGGGTGTGGGGTATATCTCATTGTTACAGTGAGGCGTGTGTGGTATATCAGAGTGTTACAGTGATGGGTGAGGAGTATATCAGTGTGTTACAGTGAGGGATGTGGGGTATATCAGAGTTTTACAGTGAGGGATGTGGGGTATATCAGAGTGTTACGGTGAGGGGTGTGGGGTATATCAGAGTTACAGTGAGGGCTGTGGGATATATCAGAGTGTTACAGTGAGGGGTGTGGGGTATATCAGATTGTTACAGTGAGGGGTGTGGGGTATATCACAGTGTTACAGTGAGGGGTGTGGGGTATATCAGAGTGTTACAGTGAGGGGTGTGGAGTATATCAGAGTGTTACAGTGAGGGGTGTGGGGTATTTCAAAGTGTTACAGTGAGGCTTGTGGGGTATATCAGAGTGTTACAGTGAGGGGTGTGGGATATATCAGAGTGTTACAGTGCGCGGTGCGGGATATCTCAAAGTGTTACAGTGAGGTGTGTGGGGTATATCAGAGTGTTACAGTGAGGGCTGTGGGGTATATCAGAGTGTTACATTGGGGGGTGTGTGTATATCAGAGTGTTACAGTGAGGGGTGTGTGGTTTATAATAGAGTTACAGAGAGGGGTGTGGGGTATATCAGAGTGTTACAGTGAGGGGTGTGGGGTATATCAGAGTGTTGCAGTGAGGGGTGTGGTGTATATCAGAGTGTTACAGTGAGGGGTGTGGGATATATCAGAGTGTTACAGTGAGGGCTGTGGGTTATATCAGTGTTACAGTGAGGGGTGTGGAATATATCAGTGATACAGTGAGGGGTGTGGGGTATATCAGAGTGTTACAGGGAGGGGTGTGGGGTATATCAGAGTTTTACAGTGAGGGGTGTGGGGTATATCAGAGTGTTACAGTGAGGGGTGTGGGATATATCAGAATGATACAGTGAGGTGTGTGGGGTACATCAGTGTGTTACAGTGAGGGGTGTGATGTATATCAGTGGGTTAATGTGAGGGGTTTGGGGTATATCAGTGTGTTACAGTGAGGGGTGTGGGGTATATCAGTGGGTTACAGTGAGCGGTGTTGCGTATATCAGTTTTACAGTGCGGGGTGGGGGGTATATCAGACTGTTACAGTGAGGAGTTTGGGGTATATCAGTGTGTTACAGTGAGTGGTGTGTGGGGTATATCAGAGTGTTACAGTGAGGGGTGTGGGGTATATCTCATTGTTACAGTGAGGCGTGTGGGGTATATCAGAGTTTTACAGAGAGGGATGTGGGGTATATCAGAGTGTTACGGTGAGGGGTGTGGGGTATATCAGAGTTACAGTGAGGGCTGTGGGATATATCAGAGTGTTACAGTGAGGGGTGTGGGGTGTATCAGATTATTACAGTGAGGGGTGTGGGGTATATCAGAGTGTTACAGTGAGGGGTGTGGGGTATATCAGAGTGTTACAGTGAGGGGTGTGGAGTATATCAGAGTGTTACAGTGAGTGGTGTGGGGTATTTCAAAGTGTTACAGTGAGGCTTGTGGGGTATATCAGAGTGTTACAGTGAGGTGTGTGGGGTATATCAGAGTGTTACATTGGGGGGTGTGTGTATATCAGAGTGTTACAGTGAGTGGTGTGTGGTATTTCATTGAGTTACTGGGCAGGGTGAGGGGTTATATCAGTGTTACAGTGAGGGTTGTGGGGTATATCAGTGTTACAGTGAGGGGTGTGGAGTACATCAGTGTGTTACCGAGCGGGGTGTGGGGTATATCAGAGTGTTACAGTGAGGGGTGTCGGGTGTATCAGTGTGTTACAGTGAGGGGTGTGGGATATATCAGTGTTACAGTGAGGGGTGTGGGATATATCAGAATGATACAGTGAGGGGTGTGGGGTACATCAGTGTGTTACAGTGAGGGGTGTGGTGTATATCAGTGGGTTAAGTGAGGGGTGTGGGGTATATCAGTGTGTTACAATGAGGGGTGTGGGGTATATCAGTGGGTTACAGTGAGCGGTGTTGCGTATATCAGTTTTACAGTGTGGGGTGTGGGGTATATCAGACTGTTACAGTGAGGAGTGTGTGGCATATCAGTGTGTTACAGTGAGGGGTGTGTGGGCTATATCAGAGTGTTACAGTGAGGAGTGTGGGGTATATCTGATTGTTACTGTGGGGCGTGTGGGGTATATCAGAGTGTTACAGTGATGGGTGAGGAGTATATCAGTGTGTTACAGTGAGGGATGTGGGGTATTTCAGAGTGTTACGGTGAGTGTTGTGGGGTATATCAGAGTTACAGTGAGGGCTGTGGGATATATCAGAGTGTTACAGTGACGGGTGTGGGGTATATCAGATTGTTACAGTGAGGGGTGTGGGGTATATCAGAGTGTTACAGTGAGGGGTGTGGGGTATATCAGAGTGTTACAGTGAGGGGTGTGGAGTATATCAGAGTGTTACAGTGAGGGGTGTGGGGTATTTCAAAGTGTTACAGTGAAGCTTGTGGGGTATATCAGAGTGTTACAGTGAGGGGTGTGGGATATATCAGAGTGTAACAGTGAGGGGTGTGGGGTATATCAGAGTGTTACAGTGAGGGGTGTGGGGTATATCAGAGTGTTTCAGTGAGGGGTGTGGGGTATATCAGAGTTTTACAGTGAGGGGTGTGGGGTATATCAGAGAGTTACAGTGAGACGTGTGGGTTATATCAGAGTGTTACAGTGAGGAGTGTGGGGTATGACACAGTGTTACAGTGAAGGTTCTGGGGTATATCAGAGTGTTACAGTGAGGGGTGTGGAGTATATCAGAGTGTTACAGTGAGGAGTGTGGGTTATATCAGAGTGTTACAGTGAGGGGTGTGGGGTATATCAGAGTGTTACAGTGAGGGGTGTGGGGTTAGTCAGTGTTACAGTGAGTGGTGTGGGGTATATCAGTGTTACGGTGAGGGGTGTGGGATATATCAGAGTGTTACAGTGAGGGGTGTGGGGTATATCAGAGTGTTACAGTGAGGGGTGTGGGGTATATCAGAGCGTTACATTGAGGATTGTATGGTATAACAGAGTGTTACTGTGAGGGGTGTGGGGTATATCGAAGTTTTACAGTGAGGGTTGTGGGGTATATCAGAGTGTTACATTGATGAGTGTGGGGTATATCAGATTGTTACAGTGAGGGGTGTGGGGTATAACAGAGTGTTACAGTGAGAGGTGTGGGGTATATCAGAGTGTTACAGTGAGGGGTGTGGGGTATCTCAGAGTGATACAGTGAGTGGTGTGGGGTTAGTCAGTGTTACAGTGAGGGGTATGGGGTATATCACTGTGTTACAGTGAGGGGTGTGGGTTATATCAGAGTGTAACAGTGAGGGGTGTGGGGTATATCAGAGTGTTACAGTGAGGGGTGTGGGGTATATCAGAGTTTTACAGTGAGGGGTGTGGGGTATATCAGAGTGTTACAGTGAGGGGTGTGGTGTATATCAGAGTGTTACAGTGAGGGGTGTGCGATATATCAGAGTGTTATAGTGAGGGGTGTGGGGTATATCAGAGTATTACAGTGAGGTGTGTGGGTAATATCAGAGTGTTACAGTGAGGGGTGTGGGGTATATCAGTGTGTTACAGTGACGGGTGTGCGGTTTATAATAGAGTTACAGAGAGGGGTGTGGGGTATATCAGAGTGTTACAGTGAGGGGTGTGGGGTATATCAGAGTGTTACAGTGAGGGGTGTGGTGTATATCAGAGTGTTAAAGTGAGGGGTGTGGGATATATCAGAGTGTTACATGTGAGGGGTGTGTTGTATATCAGAGTGTTACAGTGAGGGGTGTGGGGTATATCAGAGTGTTACATGTGAGGGGTGTGGTGTATATCAGAGTGTTACAGTGTGGGGTGTGGGGTATATCAGAGTGTTACAGTGAGGGGTGTGGTGTATATCAGAGTGTTACAGTGTGGGGTGTGGGGTATATCAGAGTGTTACATTGAGGATTGAGGGCTATTTCAGAGTGATACAGTGAGGGGTGTGGGGTGTATCAGTGTTATGGTGAGGGGTGTGGGATATATCAGAGTGTTACAGTGAGGGGTGTGGGGTATTTCAGTGCGTTACTGGGCGGGGTGAGGGGTTATATCAGTGTTACAGTGAGGTTTGTGGGGTATATCAGTGTTACAGTGAGGGGTGTGGGGTATATCAGTGTGTTACCGAGAGGGGTGTGGGGTATATCAGAGTGTTACAGTGAAGGGTGTGGGGTGTATCAGTGTGTTACAGTGAGGGGTGTGGAGTATATCAGTGTTACAGTGAGGGGTGTGGGATATATCAGAATGATACAGTGAGGGGTATGGGGTACATCAGTGTGTTACAGTGAGGGGTGTGGTGTATATCAGTGGGTTACAGTGAGGGGTTTGGGGTATATCAGTGTGTTACAGTGAGGGGTGTCGGGTATATCAGTGGGTTACAGTGAGCGGTGTTGCGGATATCAGTTTTACAGTGCAGGGTGGGTGGTATATCAGACTGTTACAGAGATGAGTTTGTTTATATCAGTGTGTTACAGTGAGGGGTGTGTGGGGTATATCAGAGTGTTACAGTGAGGGGTGTGGGATATATCAGAGTGTTACAGTGCGCGGTGCGGGATATATCAGAGTGTTACAGTGAGGTGTGTGGGTTATATCAGAGTGTTACAGTGAGGGCTGTGGGGTATATCAGAGTGTTACATTGGGGGGTGTGTGTATATCAGAGTGTTAGAGTGAGGGGTGTGTGGTTTATAATAGAGTTACAGAGAGGGGTGTGGGGTATATCAGAGTGTTACAGTGAGGGGTGTGGGGTATATCAGAGTGTTGCAGTGAGGGGTGTGGTGTATATCAGAGTGTTACAGTGAGGGGTGTGGGATATATCAGAGTGTAACAGTGAGGGGTGTGGGTTATATCAGTGTTACAGTGAGGGGTGTGGAATATATCAGTGATACAGTGAGGGGTGTGGGGTATATCAGAGTGTTACATGTGAGGGGTATGGTGTATATCAGAGTGTTACATTGTGGGGTGTGCGGTATATCAGAGTGTTACAGTGAGGGGTGTGGGGTATATCAGAGTGTTACAGTGAGGGGTGTGGGGTGTATCAGTGTTACGGTGAGGGGTGTGGGATATATCAGAGTGTTACAGTGAGGGGTGTGGGGTATTTCATTGAGTTACTGGGCGGGGTGAGGGGTTATATCAGTGTTACAGTGAGGGTTGTGGGGTATATCAGTGTTACAGTGAGGGGTGTGGGGTATATCAGTGTGTTACCGAGCGGGTTGTGGGGTATATCAGAGTGTTACAGTGAGGGGTGTGGGGTGTATCAGTGTGTTACATTGAGGGGTGTGGGATATATCAGTGTTACAGTGAGGGGTGTGGAATATATCAGAATGATACAGTGAGGGGTGTGGGGTACATCAGTGTGTTCCAGTGAGGGGTGTGGTGTATATCAGTGGGTTACAGTGAGGGTTGTGGGGTATATCAGTGTGTTACAGTGAGGGGTGTGGGGTATATCAGTGGGTTGCAGTGAGCGGTGTTGCGTATATCAGTTTTACAGTGTGGGGTGTGGGGTATATCAGACTTTTACAGTGAGGAGTGTGTGGTATATCAGTGTGTTACAGTGAGGGGTGTGTGGGCTATATCAGAGTGTTACAGTGAGGGGTGTGGGGTATATCTGATTGTTACAGTGAGGCGTGAGGTGTATATCTGAATGTTACAGTGATGGGTGAGGAGTATATCAATGTGTTACAGTGAGGGGTGTGGGGTATATCAGAGTTTTACAGTGAGGGATGTGGGGTATTTCAGAGTGTTATGGTGAGTGTTGTGGGGTATATCAGAGTTACAGTGAGGGCTGTGGGATATATCAGAGTGTTACAGTGAGGGGTGTGGGGTATATCAGATTGTTACAGTGAGGGGTGTGGGGTATATCAGAGTGTTAAAGTGAGGGGTGTGGGGTATATCAGAGTGTTACAGTGATGGGTGTGGTGTATATCACTGTGTTACAGTGAGGGGCGTGGAGTATATCAGTGTTACAGTGAGGGGTGTGGGATATATCAGAGTGTTACAGTCAGGGTGTGGGATATATAAGAGTGTTACAGTGAGTTGTTTGGGATATATCAGAGTGTTTCAGTGAGGGTTGTGGGGTATATCAGAGTGCTATAATGGGGGGTGTGCGGTATATCAGAGTGTTACAGTGAGGGGTGTGGGGAATATGAGAGTGTTACATTGAGGGGTGTGGGGTATATCGGAGTGCTCCACTGAGGGGAGTGGGGTATATCAGATTGTTACAGTGAGGGGTGTGGGGTATTTCAGAGTGTTACAGTGAGGGGTGTAGGGAATATCAGAGTGTTACAGTGTGGGGTTTGGGATATATCAGAGCGTTACAGTGAGGGGTGTGGGATATATCAGAGTGCTCCACTGAGGGGTGTGGGGTATTTCAGAGTGTTACAGTCAGGGGTGTGGGGTTTATCAGAGTGTTTTAGTGAGGGGTGAGGGGTATAACAGAGTGTTACAGTGAGGGGTGTGGGGTACTTCAGAGTGTTACTGTGTGGGGTGTGGGATATATCAGAGTGTTACAATGAGGGGTGTGGGGTATATCAGAGTGTTACAATGAGGGGTGTGGGGTATATCAGAGTGTTACAGTGAGGGGTGTGGAGTATATGGGAGTGTTACAGTGAGGGGTGTGGGGTATTTCAAAGTGTTACAGTGAGGCTTGTGGGGTATAACAGAGTGTTACAGTGAGGGGTGTGGGATATATCAGAGTGTTACAGTGCGCGGTGCGGGGTATATCAGAGTGCTACAGTGAGGTGTGTGGGGTATATCAGAGTGTTACAGTGAGGGGTGTGGGGTAAATCAGAGTGTTACATTGGGGGGTGTGGAGTATATCAGAGTGTTACAGTGAGGGGTGTGGGGTATATCAGACTGTTAGAGTGAGGAGTGTGGGGTATATCGTAGTGTTACAGTGAGGGGTGTGGGGTATATCAGAGTGTTACAGTGAGGGGTGTGGGGTATATCAGAGTGTTACAGTGATGGGTGTTGGGTATATCAGTGTTACAGTGAGGGGTGTGGGGTATATCAGGGTGTTATAATGGGGGGTGTGGTGTATATCAGAGTGTTACAGTGAGGGGTGTGGGGAATATGAGAGTGTTACAGTGAGGGGTGTGGGGTATATCAGAGTGTTACAGTGAGGGGTGTGGGGTATTTCAGAGTGTTACAGTGAGGGGTGTAGGGAATATCAGAGTGTTACAGTGTGGGGTTTGGGATATATCAGAGCGTTACAGTGAGGGGTGTGGGATATATCTGAGTGTTGCAGTGAGGGGTGTGGGGTATTTCAGAGTGTTACAGTGAGGGGTGTGGGGTATATCAGAGTGTTACAGTGAGGGGTGTGGGATATATCAGAATGATACAGTGAGGTGTGTGGGGTACATCAGTGTGTTACAGTGAGGGGTGTGATGTATATCAGTGGGTTAATGTGAGGGGTTTGGGGTATATCAGTGTGTTACAGTGAGGGGTGTGGGGTATATCAGTGGGTTACAGTGAGCGGTGTTGCGTATATCAGTTTTACAGTGCGGGGTGGGGGGTATATCAGACTGTTACAGTGAGGAGTTTGGGGTATATCAGTGTGTTACAGTGAGTGGTGTGTGGGGTATATCAGAGTGTTACAGTGAGGGGTGTGGGGTATATCTCATTGTTACAGTGAGGCGTGTGGGGTATATCAGAGTTTTACAGAGAGGGATGTGGGGTATATCAGAGTGTTACGGTGAGGGGTGTGGGGTATATCAGAGTTACAGTGAGGGCTGTGGGATATATCAGAGTGTTACAGTGAGGGGTGTGGGGTGTATCAGATTATTACAGTGAGGGGTGTGGGGTATATCAGAGTGTTACAGTGAGGGGTGTGGGGTATATCAGAGTGTTACAGTGAGGGGTGTGGAGTATATCAGAGTGTTACAGTGAGGGGTGTGGGGTATTTCAAAGTGTTACAGTGAGGCTTGTGGGGTATATCAGAGTGTTACAGTGAGGTGTGTGGGGTATATCAGAGTGTTACATTGGGGGGTGTGTGTATATCAGAGTGTTACAGTGAGTGGTGTGTGGTATATCAGAGTGTTACAGTGAGGAGTGTGGGGTATATCAGACTGTTACAGTGAGGGGTGTGGGGTATATCGTAGTGTTACAGTGAGGGGTGTGCGATATATCAGAGTGTTTATGTGAGGGGTGTGGGGTATATCAGAGTATTACAGTGAGGTGTGTGGGTAATATCAGAGTGTTACAGTGAGGGGTGTGGGGTATATCAGTGTGTTACAGTGATGGGTGTGCGGTTTATAATAGAGTTACAGAGAGGGGTGTGGGGTATATCAGAGTGTTATAGTGAGGGGTGTGGGGTATATCAGAGTGTTGCAGTGAGGGGTGTGGTGTATATCAGAGTGTTACAGTGAGGGGTGTGGGATATATCAGAGTGTTACAGTGAGGGGTGTGGGTTATATCAGTGTTACAGTGAGGGGTGTGGAATATATCAGTGATACAGTGAGGGGTGTGGGGTATATCAGAGTGTTACAGTGAGGGGTGTGGGGTGTATCAGTGTTACGGTGAGTGGTGTGGGATATATCAGAGTGTTACAGTGAGGGGTGTGGGGTATTTCATTGAGTTACTGGGCAGGGTGAGGGGTTATATCAGTGTTACAGTGAGGATTGTGGGGTATATCAGTGTTACAGTGAGGGGTGTGGAGTACATCAGTGTGTTACCGAGCGGGGTGTGGGGTATATCAGAGTGTTACAGTGAGGGGTGTGGGGTGTATCAGTGTGTTACAGTGAGGGGTGTGGGATATATCAGTGTTACAGTGAGGGGTGTGGGATATATCAGAATGATACAGTGAGGGGTGTGGGGTACATCAGTGTGTTACAGTGAGGGGTGTGGTGTATATCAGTGGGTTAAGTGAGGGGTGTGGGGTATATCAGTGTGTTACAATGAGGGGTGTGGGGTATATCAGTGGGTTACAGTGAGCGGTGTTGCGTATATCAGTTTTACAGTGTGGGGTGTGGGGTATATCAGACTGTTACAGTGAGGAGTGTGTGGCATATCAGTGTGTTACAGTGAGGGGTGTGTGGGCTATATCAGAGTGTTACAGTGAGGAGTGTGGGGTATATCTGATTGTTACTTTGGGGCGTGTGGGGTATATCAGACTGTTACAGTGATGGGTGAGGAGTATATCAGTGTGTTACAGTGAGGGATGTGGGGTATTTCAGAGTGTTACGGTGAGTGTTGTGGGGTATATCAGAGTTACAGTGAGGGCTGTGGGATATATCAGAGTGTTACAGTGACGGGTGTGGGGTATATCAGATTGTTACAGTGAGGGGTGTGGGGTATATCAGAGTGTTACAGTGAGGGGTGTGGGGTATATCAGAGTGTTACAGTGAGGGGTGTGGAGTATATCAGAGTGTTACAGTGAGGGGTGTGGGGTATTTCAAAGTGTTACAGTGAAGCTTGTGGGGTATATCAGAGTGTTACAGTGAGGGGTGTGGGATATATCAGAGTGTAACAGTGAGGGGTGTGGGGTATATCAGAGTGTTACAGTGAGGGGTGTGGGGTATATCAGAGTGTTTCAGTGAGGGGTGTGGGGTATATCAGAGTTTTACAGTGAGGGGTGTGGGGGATATCAGAGAGTTACAGTGAGACGTGTGGGTTATATCAGAGTGTTACAGTGAGGAGTGTGGGGTATGACACAGTGTTACAGTGAAGGTTCTGGGGTATATCAGAGTGTTACAGTGAGGGGCGTGGAGTATATCAGAGTGTTACAGTGAGGAGTGTGGGTTATATCAGAGTGTTACAGTGAGGGGTGTGGGGTATATCAGAGTGTTACAGTGAGGGGTGTGGGGTTAGTCAGTGTTACAGTGAGTGGTGTGGGGTATATCAGTGTTACGGTGAGGGGTGTGGGATATATCAGAGTGTTACAGTGAGGGGTGTGGGGTATATCAGAGTGTTACAGTGAGGGGTGTGGGGTATATCAGAGCGTTACATTGAGGATTGTATGGTATAACAGAGTGTTACTGTGAGGGGTGTGGGGTATATCGAAGTTTTACAGTGAGGGTTGTGGGGTATATCAGAGTGTTACATTGATGAGTGTGGGGTATATCAGATTGTTACAGTGAGGGGTGTGGGGTATAACAGAGTGTTACAGTGAGAGGTGTGGGGTATATCAGAGTGTTACAGTGAGGGGTGTGGGGTATCTCAGAGTGATACAGTGAGTGGTGTGGGGTTAGTCAGTGTTACAGTGAGGGGTATGGGGTATATCACTGTGTTACAGTGAGGGGTGTGGGTTATATCAGAGTGTAACAGTGAGGGGTGTGGGGTATATCAGAGTGTTACAGTGAGGGGTGTGGGGTATATCAGAGTTTTACAGTGAGGGGTGTGGGGTATATCAGAGTGTTACAGTGAGGGGTGTGGTGTATATCAGAGTGTTACAGTGAGGGGTGTGCGATATATCAGAGTGTTATAGTGAGGGGTGTGGGGTATATCAGAGTATTACAGTGAGGTGTGTGGGTAATATCAGAGTGTTACAGTGAGGGGTGTGGGGTATATCAGTGTGTTACAGTGACGGGTGTGCGGTTTATAATAGAGTTACAGAGAGGGGTGTGGGGTATATCAGAGTGTTACAGTGAGGGGTGTGGGGTATATCAGAGTGTTACAGTGAGGGGTGTGGTGTATATCAGAGTGTTAAAGTGAGGGGTGTGGGATATATCAGAGTGTTACATGTGAGGGGTGTGGTGTATATCAGAGTGTTACAGTGTGGGGTGTGGGGTATATCAGAGTGTTACATGTGAGGGGTGTGGTGTATATCAGAGTGTTACAGTGTGGGGTGTGGGGTATATCAGAGTGTTACAGTGAGGGGTGTGGTGTATATCAGAGTGTTACAGTGTGGGGTGTGGGGTATATCAGAGTGTTACATTGAGGATTGAGGGCTATTTCAGAGTGATACAGTGAGGGGTGTGGGGTGTATCAGTGTTACGGTGAGGGGTGTGGGATATATCAGAGTGTTACAGTGAGGGGTGTGGGGTATTTCAGTGCGTTACTGGGCGGGGTGAGGGGTTATATCAGTGTTACAGTGAGGTTTGTGGGGTATATCAGTGTTACAGTGAGGGGTGTGGGGTATATCAGTGTGTTACCGAGAGGGGTGTGGGGTATATCAGAGTGTTACAGTGAAGGGTGTGGGGTGTATCAGTGTGTTACAGTGAGGGGTGTGGAGTATATCAGTGTTACAGTGAGGGGTGTGGGATATATCAGAATGATACAGTGAGGGGTATGGGGTACATCAGTGTGTTACAGTGAGGGGTGTGGTGTATATCAGTGGGTTACAGTGAGGGGTTTGGGGTATATCAGTGTGTTACAGTGAGGGGTGTCGGGTATATCAGTGGGTTACAGTGAGCGGTGTTGCGGATATCAGTTTTACAGTGCAGGGTGGGTGGTATATCAGACTGTTACAGAGATGAGTTTGTTTATATCAGTGTGTTACAGTGAGGGGTGTGTGGGGTATATCAGAGTGTTACAGTGAGGGGTGTGGGATATATCAGAGTGTTACAGTGCGCGGTGCGGGATATATCAGAGTGTTACAGTGAGGTGTGTGGGTTATATCAGAGTGTTACAGTGAGGGCTGTGGGGTATATCAGAGTGTTACATTGGGGGGTGTGTGTATATCAGAGTGTTAGAGTGAGGGGTGTGTGGTTTATAATAGAGTTACAGAGAGGGGTGTGGGGTATATCAGAGTGTTACAGTGAGGGGTGTGGGGTATATCAGAGTGTTGCAGTGAGGGGTGTGGTGTATATCAGAGTGTTACAGTGAGGGGTGTGGGATATATCAGAGTGTAACAGTGAGGGGTGTGGGTTATATCAGTGTTACAGTGAGGGGTGTGGAATATATCAGTGATACAGTGAGGGGTGTGGGGTATATCAGAGTGTTACATGTGAGGGGTATGGTGTATATCAGAGTGTTACATTGTGGGGTGTGCGGTATATCAGAGTGTTACAGTGAGGGGTGTGGGGTATATCAGAGTGTTACAGTGAGGGGTGTGGGGTGTATCAGTGTTACGGTGAGGGGTGTGGGATATATCAGAGTGTTACAGTGAGGGGTGTGGGGTATTTCATTGAGTTACTGGGCGGGGTGAGGGGTTATATCAGTGTTACAGTGAGGGTTGTGGGGTATATCAGTGTTACAGTGAGGGGTGTGGGGTATATCAGTGTGTTACCGAGCGGGTTGTGGGGTATATCAGAGTGTTACAGTGAGGGGTGTGGGGTGTATCAGTGTGTTACATTGAGGGGTGTGGGATATATCAGTGTTACAGTGAGGGGTGTGGAATATATCAGAATGATACAGTGAGGGGTGTGGGGTACATCAGTGTGTTCCAGTGAGGGGTGTGGTGTATATCAGTGGGTTACAGTGAGGGTTGTGGGGTATATCAGTGTGTTACAGTGAGGGGTGTGGGGTATATCAGTGGGTTGCAGTGAGCGGTGTTGCGTATATCAGTTTTACAGTGTGGGGTGTGGGGTATATCAGACTTTTACAGTGAGGAGTGTGTGGTATATCAGTGTGTTACAGTGAGGGGTGTGTGGGCTATATCAGAGTGTTACAGTGAGGGGTGTGGGGTATATCTGATTGTTACAGTGAGGCGTGAGGTGTATATCTGAATGTTACAGTGATGGGTGAGGAGTATATCAATGTGTTACAGTGAGGGGTGTGGGGTATATCAGAGTTTTACAGTGAGGGATGTGGGGTATTTCAGAGTGTTATGGTGAGTGTTGTGGGGTATATCAGAGTTACAGTGAGGGCTGTGGGATATATCAGAGTGTTACAGTGAGGGGTGTGGGGTATATCAGATTGTTACAGTGAGGGGTGTGGGGTATATCAGAGTGTTAAAGTGAGGGGTGTGGGGTATATCAGAGTGTTACAGTGATGGGTGTGGTGTATATCACTGTGTTACAGTGAGGGGCGTGGAGTATATCAGTGTTACAGTGAGGGGTGTGGGATATATCAGAGTGTTACAGTCAGGGTGTGGGATATATAAGAGTGTTACAGTGAGTTGTTTGGGATATATCAGAGTGTTTCAGTGAGGGTTGTGGGGTATATCAGAGTGCTATAATGGGGGGTGTGCGGTATATCAGAGTGTTACAGTGAGGGGTGTGGGGAATATGAGAGTGTTACATTGAGGGGTGTGGGGTATATCGGAGTGCTCCACTGAGGGGAGTGGGGTATATCAGATTGTTACAGTGAGGGGTGTGGGGTATTTCAGAGTGTTACAGTGAGGGGTGTAGGGAATATCAGAGTGTTACAGTGTGGGGTTTGGGATATATCAGAGCGTTACAGTGAGGGGTGTGGGATATATCAGAGTGCTCCACTGAGGGGTGTGGGGTATTTCAGAGTGTTACAGTCAGGGGTGTGGGGTTTATCAGAGTGTTTTAGTGAGGGGTGAGGGGTATAACAGAGTGTTACAGTGAGGGGTGTGGGGTACTTCAGAGTGTTACTGTGTGGGGTGTGGGATATATCAGAGTGTTACAATGAGGGGTGTGGGGTATATCAGAGTGTTACAATGAGGGGTGTGGGGTATATCAGAGTGTTACAGTGAGGGGTGTGGAGTATATGGGAGTGTTACAGTGAGGGGTGTGGGGTATTTCAAAGTGTTACAGTGAGGCTTGTGGGGTATAACAGAGTGTTACAGTGAGGGGTGTGGGATATATCAGAGTGTTACAGTGCGCGGTGCGGGGTATATCAGAGTGCTACAGTGAGGTGTGTGGGGTATATCAGAGTGTTACAGTGAGGGGTGTGGGGTAAATCAGAGTGTTACATTGGGGGGTGTGGAGTATATCAGAGTGTTACAGTGAGGGGTGTGGGGTATATCAGACTGTTAGAGTGAGGAGTGTGGGGTATATCGTAGTGTTACAGTGAGGGGTGTGGGGTATATCAGAGTGTTACAGTGAGGGGTGTGGGGTATATCAGAGTGTTACAGTGATGGGTGTTGGGTATATCAGTGTTACAGTGAGGGGTGTGGGGTATATCAGGGTGTTATAATGGGGGGTGTGGTGTATATCAGAGTGTTACAGTGAGGGGTGTGGGGAATATGAGAGTGTTACAGTGAGGGGTGTGGGGTATATCAGAGTGTTACAGTGAGGGGTGTGGGGTATTTCAGAGTGTTACAGTGAGGGGTGTAGGGAATATCAGAGTGTTACAGTGTGGGGTTTGGGATATATCAGAGCGTTACAGTGAGGGGTGTGGGATATATCTGAGTGTTGCAGTGAGGGGTGTGGGGTATTTCAGAGTGTTACAGTGAGGGGTGTGGGGTATATCAGAGTGTTACAGTGAGGGGTGTGGGATATATCAGAATGATACAGTGAGGTGTGTGGGGTACATCAGTGTGTTACAGTGAGGGGTGTGATGTATATCAGTGGGTTAATGTGAGGGGTTTGGGGTATATCAGTGTGTTACAGTGAGGGGTGTGGGGTATATCAGTGGGTTACAGTGAGCGGTGTTGCGTATATCAGTTTTACAGTGCGGGGTGGGGGGTATATCAGACTGTTACAGTGAGGAGTTTGGGGTATATCAGTGTGTTACAGTGAGTGGTGTGTGGGGTATATCAGAGTGTTACAGTGAGGGGTGTGGGGTATATCTCATTGTTACAGTGAGGCGTGTGGGGTATATCAGAGTTTTACAGAGAGGGATGTGGGGTATATCAGAGTGTTACGGTGAGGGGTGTGGGGTATATCAGAGTTACAGTGAGGGCTGTGGGATATATCAGAGTGTTACAGTGAGGGGTGTGGGGTGTATCAGATTATTACAGTGAGGGGTGTGGGGTATATCAGAGTGTTACAGTGAGGGGTGTGGGGTATATCAGAGTGTTACAGTGAGGCTTGTGGGGTATATCAGAGTGTTACAGTGAGGTGTGTGGGGTATATCAGAGTGTTACATTGGGGGGTGTGTGTATATCAGAGTGTTACAGTGAGTGGTGTGTGGTATATCAGAGTGTTACAGTGAGGAGTGTGGGGTATATCAGACTGTTACAGTGAGGGGTGTGGGGTATATCGTAGTGTTACAGTGAGGGGTGTGCGATATATCAGAGTGTTTATGTGAGGTGTGTGGGGTATATCAGAGTATTACAGTGAGGTGTGTGGGTAATATCAGAGTGTTACAGTGAGGGGTGTGGGGTATATCAGTGTGTTACAGTGATGGGTGTGCGGTTTATAATAGAGTTACAGAGAGGGGTGTGGGGTATATCAGAGTGTTATAGTGAGGGGTGTGGGGTATATCAGAGTGTTGCAGTGAGGGGTGTGGTGTATATCAGAGTGTTACAGTGAGGGGTGTGGGATATATCAGAGTGTTACAGTGAGGGGTGTGGGTTATATCAGTGTTACAGTGAGGGGTGTGGAATATATCAGTGATACAGTGAGGGGTGTGGGGTATATCAGAGTGTTACAGTGAGGGGTGTGGGGTATATCAGAGTGTTACAAGGAGGGGTGTGGGATATATCAGAGTGTTACAGTCAGGGTGTGGGATATATAAGAGTGTTACAGTGAGTTGTTTGGGATATATCAGAGTGTTTCAGTGAGGGTTGTGGGGTATATCAGAGTGCTATAATGGGGGGTGTGCGGTATATCAGAGTGTTACAGTGAGGGGTGTGGGGAATATGAGAGTGTTACATTGAGGGGTGTGGGGTATATCGGAGTGCTCCACTGAGGGGAGTGGGGTATATCAGATTGTTACAGTGAGGGGTGTGGGGTATTTCAGAGTGTTACAGTGAGGGGTGTAGGGAATATCAGAGTGTTACAGTGTGGGGTTTGGGATATATCAGAGCGTTACAGTGAGGGGTGTGGGATATATCAGAGTGCTCCACTGAGGGGTGTGGGGTATTTCAGAGTGTTACAGTCAGGGGTGTGGGGTTTATCAGAGTGTTTTAGTGAGGGGTGAGGGGTATAACAGAGTGTTACAGTGAGGGGTGTGGGGTACTTCAGAGTGTAACTGTGTGGGGTGTGGGGTATATCAGAGTGTTACAATGAGGGGTGTGGGGTATATCAGAGTGTTACAATGAGGGGTGTGGGGTATATCAGAGTGTTACAGTGAGGGGTGTGGAGTATATGGGAGTGTTACAGTGAGGGGTGTGGGGTATTTCAAAGTGTTACAGTGAGGCTTGTGGGGTATAACAGAGTGTTACAGTGAGGGGTGTGGGATATATCAGAGTGTTACAGTGTGGGGTGCGGGGTATATCAGAGTGCTACAGTGAGGTGTGTGGGGTATATCAGAGTGTTACAGTGAGGGGTGTGGGGTAAATCAGAGTGTTACATTGGGGGGTGTGGAGTATATCAGAGTGTTACAGTGAGGGGTGTGGGGTATATCAGACTGTTAGAGTGAGGAGTGTGGGGTATATCGTAGTGTTACAGTGAGGGGTGTGGGGTATATCAGAGTGTTACAGTGAGGGGTGTGGGGTGTATCAGAGTGTTACAGTGATGGGTGTTGGGTATATCAGTGTTACAGTGAGGGGTGTGGGGTATATCAGGGTGTTATAATGGGGGGTGTGGTGTATATCAGAGTGTTACAGTGAGGGGTGTGGGGAATATGAGAGTGTTACAGTGAGGGGTGTGGGGTATATCAGAGTGTTACAGTGAGGGGTGTGGGGTATTTCAGAGTGTTACAGTGAGGGGTGTAGGGAATATCAGAGTGTTACAGTGTGGGGTTTGGGATATATCAGAGCGTTACAGTGAGGGGTGTGGGATATATCTGAGTGTTGCAGTGAGGGGTGTGGGGTATTTCAGAGTGTTACAGTGAGGGGTGTGGGGTTTATCAGAGTGTTTTAGTGAGGGGTGAGTGGTATATCAGAGTGTTACAGTGAGGGGTGTGGAGTACTTCAGAGTGTTACTGTGTGGGGTGTGGTGTATATCAGAGTGTTACAGTGAGGGGTGTGGGCTATAACAGAGTGTTACAGTGAGGGGTGTGGGGTACTTCAGAGTGTTACAGTGAGGGGTGTGGGGTATATCAGTGTTACAGTGAGGGTGTGGGATATATCAGAGTGTTGAAGTGTGGGTGTGGGATATATCAGCGTGTTACAGTGAGGGGTGTGGGGTATATCAGAGTGTGACGGTGAGGGGTGTGGGGTATATGAGCGTGTTACAGTGAGTGGTGTGGGGTACATGGGGAGTTTTACGATGATGGGGGTGGGGTATATCAGTGTTACAGTGAGGGGTGTCGGGTATATCAGAGTGTTACAGTGAGGTGTGCGGGGTACATCAGAGTGTTATAGTGAGGGGTGTGGGGTATCTCAGAGTGTTAAAGTGAGGGATGTGGTGTATATCAGAGCATTACAGTGATGGGTGTGGGGTATATCACTGTGTTACAGTGAGGGGTGTGGGGTATATCAGTGTTGCAGTCAGGGTGTGGTGTATATCAGAGGGTTACAGTGAGGGATGTAGGTTTTTTCAGAGTGTTACAGTGAGGGGTGTGGTGTATATCAGAGTGTTACAGTGAGGGGTGCGGGGTAAATCAGAGTGTTACAGTGAGGGGTGTGGAATATATCAGTGTTACAGTGATGGGTGTGGGGTATATCAGTGTTACAGTGAAGGGTGTGGGAGATGTCAGAGTGTTACAGTGATCGGTGTGTGGGGTATATCAGAGTGTTACAGTGAGAGATGTGTGGTATATCAGTGTTACAGTGAGGGGTGTGGGGTATATCAGTGTGTTACAGTGATGGGTGTGAGGTTTATAATAGAGTTACAGAGAGGGGTGTGGGTTATATCAGAGTCTTACAGTGAGGGGTGTGGGGTATATCAGAGTGTTACAGTGAGGGGTGTGGTATATATCAGAGTCTTACAGTGAGGGGTGTCGTGTACATCAGTGTGTTACAGTGAGGGGTGTGGGGTATATCAGTGGGTTACAGTGAGCGGGGTTGCGTATATCAGTTTTACAGTGAGGGGTGTGGGGTATATCAGACTGTTACAGTGAGGAGTGTGGGGTATATCAGAGTGTTACAGTGAGGGGTGTGGGGTATATCAGAGTGTTACAGTGAGGGGTGTGGGGTATATCAGAGTGTTACATTGGGGGGTGTGGAGTATATCAGAGTGTTACAGTGAGGGGTGTGTGGTATATCAGAGTGTTACAGTGAGGGGTGTGGGGTATATCAGACTGTTACAGTGAGGGGTGTGGGGTATATCGTAGTGTTACAGTGAGGGGTGTGCGATATATCAGAGTATTACAGTGAGGTGTGTGGGTAATATCAGAGTGTTACAGTGAGGGGTGTGGGATATATCAGAGTGTTACAGTGAGGGGTGTTGGTTATATCAGTGTTACAGTGAGGGGTGTGGAATATATTAGTGTTACAGTGAGGGGTGTGGGGTATATCAGAGTGTTACATGTGAGGGGTGTGGTTTATATCAGAGTGTTACAGTGTGGGGTGTGGGGTATATCAGAGTGTTACAGTGAGGGGTGTGGGGTATTTCAGAGTGTTACAGTGAGGGGTGTGGGGTGTATCAGTGTTACGGTGAGGGGTGTGGGATATATCCGAGTGTTACAGTGAGGGGTGGGGGTTTTTCAGTGCGTTACAGGGCGGGGTGTGGGGTTATATCAGTGTTACAGTGAGGGTTGTGGGGCATATCAGTGTCACAGTGAGGGGTGTGGGGTATATCAGTGTGTTACCGAAAGGGGTGTGGGGTATATCAGATTATTACAGTGAGGGGTGTGGGGTGTATCAGTGTGTTACAGTGAGGGGTGTGGGGTATATCAGTGTTACAGTGAGGGGTGTGGGATATATCAGAATGATACAGTGAGGGGTGTGGGGTACATCAGTGTGTTACAGTGAGGGGTGTGTTGTATATCAGTGGGTTACAGTGAGGGGTGTGGGGTATAACTGTGTGTTACAGTGAGGGGTGTGGGGTATATCAGTGGGTTACAGTGAGCGGTGTTGCGTATATCAGTTTTACAGTGTGGGGTATATCAGACTGTAACAGTGAGGAGTGTGTGGTATATCAGTGTGTTACAGTGAGGGGTGTGTGGGGTATATCAGAGTGTTACAGTGAGGGGTGTGGGGTATATCTGATTGTTACAGTGAGGCGTGTGGGGTACATCAGAGTGTTACAGTGATGGGTGAGGAGTATATCAGTGTCTTACAGTGAGGGGTGTGGGGTATATCAGAGTTTTACAGTGAGGGATGTGGGGTATATCAGAGTCTTACGGTGAGGGGTGTGGGATATATCAGTGTTACAGTGAGGGCTGTGGGGTATTTCAAAGTGTTACAGAGAGGCTTGTGGGGTATATCAGAGTGTTACAATGAGGGGTGTGGGGTATATCAGAGTGTTACATTGAGGGGTGTGGGGTATATCAGAGTGTTACAGTGAGGGGTGTGGGGTATATCAGAGTGTTACAGTGAGGTGTGTGGGTTATATCAGAGTGTTACAGTGAGGGGTGTGGGGTATATCAGAGTGTTACATTGGGGGGTGTGGAGTATATAGGAGTGTTACAGTGAGGGGTGTGGGGTATATCAGAGTGTTACAGTGAGGGGTGTGGGGTATATCAGAGTGTTACAGTGATGGGTGTGGGGTATATCACTGTGTTACAGTGAGGCGCGTGGTGTATATCAGTGTTACAGTGAGGGTTGTGGGATATATCAGAGTGTTACTGTCAGGGTGTGGGATATATAAGAGTGTTACAGTGAGGTGTTTGGGATATATCAGAGTGTTTCAGTGAGGGGTGTGGGGTATATCAGAGTGTTATAAAGGGGTGTGTGGGTTATATCAGAGTGTTACAGTGAGGGGTGTGGGGTATATCAGTGTTACAGTGAAGGGTGTGGGAGATGTCAGAGTGTTACAGTGATCGGTGTGTGGGGTATATCAGAGTGTTACAGTGAGAGATGTGTGGTATATCAGTGTTACAGTGAGGGGTGTGGGGTATATCAGTGTGTTACAGTGATGGGTGTGAGGTTTATAATAGAGTTACAGAGAGGGGTGTGGGTTATATCAGAGTCTTACAGTGAGGGGTGTGGGGTATATCAGAGTGTTACAGTGAGGGGTGTGGTATATATCAGAGTGTTACAGTGAGGGGTGTGGGATATATCAGAGTGTTACAGTGAGGGGTGTGGGTTATATCAGTGTTACAGTGAGGGGTGTGGAATGTATCAGTGTTACAGTGAGGTGTGAGGGGTATATCAGAGTGTTACATGTGAGGGGTGTGGTGTATATCAGAGTGTTACAGTGTGGGGTGTGGGGTATATCAGAGTGTTACAGTGAGGGGTGTGGGGTATATCAGAGTGTTACAGTGAGGGGTGTGGGGTGTTTCAGAGTTACGGTGAGGGGTGTGGGATATATCAGAGTGTTACAGTGAGGGGTGTGGGGTATTTCAGTGCGTTACTGGGCGGGGTGAGGGGTTATATCAGTGTTACAGTGAGGGTTGTGGGGTATATCAGTGTTACAGTGAGGGGTGTGGGGTATATCAGAGTGTTACAGTGAGGGGTGTGGGGTATGTCAGAGTGTTACAGTGAGGGGAGTGGGGTATATCAGTGTGTTACCGAGAGGGGTGTGGGGTATATCAGAGTGTTACAGTGAGGGGTGTGGGGTGTATCAGTGTGTTACAGTGAGGGGAGTGGGGTATATTAGAGTGTTACAGTGAGGGGTGTGGGGTATATCAGTGGGTTACAGTGAGCGGGGTTGCGTATATCAGTTTTACAGTGAGGGGTGTGGGGTATATCAGACTGTTACAGTGAGGAGTGTGGGGTATATCAGTGTGTTACAGTGAGGGGTGTGGGGTATATCAGAGTGTTACAGTGAGGGGTGTGGGGTGTATCAGTGTGTTACAGTGAGGGGTGTGGGGTATATTAGAGTGTTACAGTGAGGGGTGTGGGGTATATTAGAGTGTTACAGTGAGGGGTGTGGGGTATATCAGTGTTACAGTGAGGGGTGTGGGATATATCAGAATGATTCAATGAGGGGTGTCGTGTACATCAGTGTGTTACAGTGAGGGGTGTGGGGTATATCAGTGGGTTACAGTGAGCGGGGTTGCGTATATCAGTTTTACAGTGAGGGGTGTGGGGTATATCAGACTGTTACAGTGAGGAGTGTGGGGTATATCAGTGGGTTACAGTGAGGGGTGTGGGTTATATCAGTGTGTTACAGTGAGGGGTGTGGGGTATATCAGAGTGTGACAGTGAGGGGTGTGGGGTATATCAGATTGTTACAGTGAGGGGTGTGGGGTATATCAGAGTGTTACAGTGAGGGGTGTGGGGTATATCAGAGTGTTACAGTGAGGGGTGTGGGATATAACAGAGTGTTACAGTGTGGGGTGCAGGGTATATCAGATTGTTACAGTGAGGTGTGTTGGGTATATCAGAGTGTTACAGTGAGGGGTGTGGGGTATATCAGAGTGTTACATTGGGGGGTGTGGAGTATATCAGAGTGTTACAGTGAGGGGTGTGTGGTATATCAGAGTGTTACAGTGAGGGGTGTGGGGTATATCAGACTGTTACAGTGAGGGGTGTGGGGTATATCGTAGTGTTACAGTGAGGGGTGTGCGATATATCAGAGTATTACAGTGAGGTGTGTGGGTAATATCAGAGTGTTACAGTGAGGGGTGTGGGATATATCAGAGTGTTACAGTGAGGGGTGTTGGTTATATCAGTGTTACAGTGAGGGGTGTGGAATATATTAGTGTTACAGTGAGGGGTGTGGGGTATATCAGAGTGTTACATGTGAGGGGTGTGGTTTATATCAGAGTGTTACAGTGTGGGGTGTGGGGTATATCAGAGTGTTACAGTGAGGGGTGTGGGGTATTTCAGAGTGTTACAGTGAGGGGTGTGGGGTGTATCAGTGTTACGGTGAGGGGTGTGGGATATATCCGAGTGTTACAGTGAGGGGTGGGGGTTTTTCAGTGCGTTACAGGGCGGGGTGTGGGGTTATATCAGTGTTACAGTGAGGGTTGTGGGGCATATCAGTGTCACAGTGAGGGGTGTGGGGTATATCAGTGTGTTACCGAAAGGGGTGTGGGGTATATCAGAGTATTACAGTGAGGGGTGTGGGGTGTATCAGTGTGTTACAGTGAGGGGTGTGGGGTATATCAGTGTTACAGTGAGGGGTGTGGGATATATCAGAATGATACAGTGAGGGGTGTGGGGTACATCAGTGTGTTACAGTGAGGGGTGTGTTGTATATCAGTGGGTTACAGTGAGGGGTGTGGGGTATAACTGTGTGTTACAGTGAGCGGTGTTGCGTATATCAGTTTTACAGTGTGGGGTATATCAGACTGTAACAGTGAGGAGTGTGTGGTATATCAGTGTGTTACAGTGAGGGGTGTGTGGGGTATATCAGAGTGTTACAGTGAGGGGTGTGGGGTATATCTGATTGTTACAGTGAGGCGTGTGGGGTACATCAGAGTGTTACAGTGATGGGTGAGGAGTATATCAGTGTCTTACAGTGAGGGGTGTGGGGTATATCAGAGTTTTACAGTGAGGGATGTGGGGTATATCAGAGTCTTACGGTGAGGGGTGTGGGATATATCAGTGTTACAGTGAGGGCTGTGGGGTATTTCAAAGTGTTACAGAGAGGCTTGTGGGGTATATCAGAGTGTTACAATGAGGGGTGTGGGGTATATCAGAGTGTTACATTGAGGGGTGTGGGGTATATCAGAGTGTTACAGTGAGGGGTGTGGGGTATATCAGAGTGTTACAGTGAGGTGTGTGGGTTATATCAGAGTGTTACAGTGAGGGGTGTGGGGTATATCAGAGTGTTACATTGGGGGGTGTGGAGTATATAGGAGTGTTACAGTGAGGGGTGTGGGGTATATCAGAGTGTTACAGTGAGGGGTGTGGGGTATATCAGAGTGTTACAGTGATGGGTGTGGGGTATATCACTGTGTTACAGTGAGGCGCGTGGTGTATATCAGTGTTACAGTGAGGGTTGTGGGATATATCAGAGTGTTACTGTCAGGGTGTGGGATATATAAGAGTGTTACAGTGAGGTGTTTGGGATATATCAGAGTGTTTCAGTGAGGGGTGTGGGGTATATCAGAGTGTTATAAAGGGGTGTGTGGGTTATATCAGAGTGTTACAGTGAGGGGTGTGGGGAATATGAGCGTGTTACAGTGAGGGGTGTGGGGTATATCGGAGTGCTCCACTGAGGGGAGTGGGATATATCAGAGTGTTACAGTGAGGGGTGTTCGATATATTACAGTGTTACAGTGAGGGGTGTAGGGAATATCAGATTGTTACAGTCAGGGGTGTGGGATATATCAGAGCGTTACAGTGAGGGGTGTGGGATATATCAGAGTGCTCCACTGAGGGGAGTGGGGTATATCAGAGTGTTACAGTGAGGGGTGTATGGTATTTCAGAGTGTTACACTGAGGGGTGTGGGATATATCAGAGTGTTTCAGTGAGGGGTGAGGGGTATATCAGAGTGTTACATTGAGGGGTGTGGGGTTTATCAGAGTGTTTCAGTGAGGGGTGAGGGGTATATCAGAGTGTTACAGTGAGGTGTGCGGGGTACATCAGAGTGTTATAGTGAGGGGTGTGGGGTATCTCAGAGTGTTAAAGTGAGGGATGTGGTGTATATCAGAGCATTACAGTGATGGGTGTGGGGTATATCACTGTGTTACAGTGAGGGGTGTGGGGTATATCAGTGTTGCAGTCAGGGTGTGGTGTATATCAGAGGGTTACAGTGAGGGATGTAGGTTTTTTCAGAGTGTTACAGTGAGGGGTGTGGTGTATATCAGAGTGTTACAGTGAGGGGTGCGAGGTAAATCAGAGTGTTACAGTGAGGGGTGTGGGATATATCAGTGTTACAGTGATGGGTGTGGGGTATATCAGTGTTACAGTGAAGGGTGTGGGAGATGTCAGAGTGTTACAGTGATCGGTGTGTGGGGTATATCAGAGTGTTACAGTGAGAGATGTGTGGTATATCAGTGTTACAGTGAGGGGTGTGGGGTATATCAGTGTGTTACAGTGATGGGTGTGCGGTTTATAATAGAGTTACAGAGAGGGGTGTGGGTTATATCAGAGTCTTACAGTGAGGGGTGTGGGGTATATCAGAGTGTTACAGTGAGGGGTGTGGTATATATCAGAGTGTTACAGTGAGGGGTGTGGGATATATCAGAGTGTTACAGTGAGGGGTGTGGGTTATATCAGTGTTACAGTGAGGGGTGTGGAATGTATCAGTGTTACAGTGAGGTGTGTGGGGTATATCAGAGTGTTACATGTGAGGGGTGTGGTGTATATCAGAGTGTTACAGTGTGGGGTGTGGGGTATATCAGAGTGTTACAGTGAGGGGTGTGGGGTATATCAGAGTGTTACAGTGAGGGGTGTGGGGTATATCAGTGTGTTACAGTGAGGGGTGTGGGGTATATCAGAGTGTTACAGTGAGGGGTGTGGGGTGTATCAGTGTGTTACAGTGAGGGGTGTGGGGTATATTAGAGTGTTACAGTGAGGGGTGTGGGGTATATTAGAGTGTTACAGTGAGGGGTGTGGGGTATATCAGTGTTACAGTGAGGGGTGTGGGATATATCAGAATGATTCAATGAGGGGTGTCGTGTACATCAGTGTGTTACAGTGAGGGGTGTGGGGTATATCAGTGGGTTACAGTGAGCGGGGTTGCGTATATCAGTTTTACAGTGAGGGGTGTGGGGTATATCAGACTGTTACAGTGAGGAGTGTGGGGTATATCAGTGGGTTACAGTGAGGGGTGTGGGTTATATCAGTGTGTTACAGTGAGGGGTGTGGGGTATATCAGAGTGTGACAGTGAGGGGTGTGGGGTATATCAGATTGTTACAGTGAGGGGTGTGGGGTATATCAGAGTGTTACAGTGAGGGGTGTGGGGTATATCAGAGTGTTACAGTGAGGGGTGTGGGATATAACAGAGTGTTACAGTGTGGGGTGCAGGGTATATCAGATTGTTACAGTGAGGTGTGTTGGGTATATCAGAGTGTTACAGTGAGGGGTGTGGGGTATATCAGAGTGTTACATTGGGGGGTGTGGAGTATATCAGAGTGTTACAGTGAGGGGTGTGTGGTATATCAGAGTGTTACAGTGAGGGGTGTGGGGTATATCAGACTGTTACAGTGAGGGGTGTGGGGTATATCGTAGTGTTACAGTGAGGGGTGTGCGATATATCAGAGTATTACAGTGAGGTGTGTGGGTAATATCAGAGTGTTACAGTGAGGGGTGTGGGATATATCAGAGTGTTACAGTGAGGGGTGTTGGTTATATCAGTGTTACAGTGAGGGGTGTGGAATATATTAGTGTTACAGTGAGGGGTGTGGGGTATATCAGAGTGTTACATGTGAGGGGTGTGGTTTATATCAGAGTGTTACAGTGTGGGGTGTGGGGTATATCAGAGTGTTACAGTGAGGGGTGTGGGGTATTTCAGAGTGTTACAGTGAGGGGTGTGGGGTGTATCAGTGTTACGGTGAGGGGTGTGGGATATATCCGAGTGTTACAGTGAGGGGTGGGGGTTTTTCAGTGCGTTACAGGGCGGGGTGTGGGGTTATATCAGTGTTACAGTGAGGGTTGTGGGGCATATCAGTGTCACAGTGAGGGGTGTGGGGTATATCAGTGTGTTACCGAAAGGGGTGTGGGGTATATCAGAGTATTACAGTGAGGGGTGTGGGGTGTATCAGTGTGTTACAGTGAGGGGTGTGGGGTATATCAGTGTTACAGTGAGGGGTGTGGGATATATCAGAATGATACAGTGAGGGGTGTGGGGTACATCAGTGTGTTACAGTGAGGGGTGTGTTGTATATCAGTGGGTTACAGTGAGGGGTGTGGGGTATAACTGTGTGTTACAGTGAGCGGTGTTGCGTATATCAGTTTTACAGTGTGGGGTATATCAGACTGTAACAGTGAGGAGTGTGTGGTATATCAGTGTGTTACAGTGAGGGGTGTGTGGGGTATATCAGAGTGTTACAGTGAGGGGTGTGGGGTATATCTGATTGTTACAGTGAGGCGTGTGGGGTACATCAGAGTGTTACAGTGATGGGTGAGGAGTATATCAGTGTCTTACAGTGAGGGGTGTGGGGTATATCAGAGTTTTACAGTGAGGGATGTGGGGTATATCAGAGTCTTACGGTGAGGGGTGTGGGATATATCAGTGTTACAGTGAGGGCTGTGGGGTATTTCAAAGTGTTACAGAGAGGCTTGTGGGGTATATCAGAGTGTTACAATGAGGGGTGTGGGGTATATCAGAGTGTTACATTGAGGGGTGTGGGGTATATCAGAGTGTTACAGTGAGGGGTGTGGGGTATATCAGAGTGTTACAGTGAGGTGTGTGGGTTATATCAGAGTGTTACAGTGAGGGGTGTGGGGTATATCAGAGTGTTACATTGGGGGGTGTGGAGTATATAGGAGTGTTACAGTGAGGGGTGTGGGGTATATCAGAGTGTTACAGTGAGGGGTGTGGGGTATATCAGAGTGTTACAGTGATGGGTGTGGGGTATATCACTGTGTTACAGTGAGGCGCGTGGTGTATATCAGTGTTACAGTGAGGGTTGTGGGATATATCAGAGTGTTACTGTCAGGGTGTGGGATATATAAGAGTGTTACAGTGAGGTGTTTGGGATATATCAGAGTGTTTCAGTGAGGGGTGTGGGGTATATCAGAGTGTTATAAAGGGGTGTGTGGGTTATATCAGAGTGTTACAGTGAGGGGTGTGGGGAATATGAGCGTGTTACAGTGAGGGGTGTGGGGTATATCGGAGTGCTCCACTGAGGGGAGTGGGATATATCAGAGTGTTACAGTGAGGGGTGTTCGATATATTACAGTGTTACAGTGAGGGGTGTAGGGAATATCAGATTGTTACAGTCAGGGGTGTGGGATATATCAGAGCGTTACAGTGAGGGGTGTGGGATATATCAGAGTGCTCCACTGAGGGGAGTGGGGTATATCAGAGTGTTACAGTGAGGGGTGTATGGTATTTCAGAGTGTTACACTGAGGGGTGTGGGATATATCAGAGTGTTTCAGTGAGGGGTGAGGGGTATATCAGAGTGTTACATTGAGGGGTGTGGGGTTTATCAGAGTGTTTCAGTGAGGGGTGAGGGGTATATCAGAGTGTTACAGTGAGGTGTGCGGGGTACATCAGAGTGTTATAGTGAGGGGTGTGGGGTATCTCAGAGTGTTAAAGTGAGGGATGTGGTGTATATCAGAGCATTACAGTGATGGGTGTGGGGTATATCACTGTGTTACAGTGAGGGGTGTGGGGTATATCAGTGTTGCAGTCAGGGTGTGGTGTATATCAGAGGGTTACAGTGAGGGATGTAGGTTTTTTCAGAGTGTTACAGTGAGGGGTGTGGTGTATATCAGAGTGTTACAGTGAGGGGTGCGAGGTAAATCAGAGTGTTACAGTGAGGGGTGTGGGATATATCAGTGTTACAGTGATGGGTGTGGGGTATATCAGTGTTACAGTGAAGGGTGTGGGAGATGTCAGAGTGTTACAGTGATCGGTGTGTGGGGTATATCAGAGTGTTACAGTGAGAGATGTGTGGTATATCAGTGTTACAGTGAGGGGTGTGGGGTATATCAGTGTGTTACAGTGATGGGTGTGCGGTTTATAATAGAGTTACAGAGAGGGGTGTGGGTTATATCAGAGTCTTACAGTGAGGGGTGTGGGGTATATCAGAGTGTTACAGTGAGGGGTGTGGTATATATCAGAGTGTTACAGTGAGGGGTGTGGGATATATCAGAGTGTTACAGTGAGGGGTGTGGGTTATATCAGTGTTACAGTGAGGGGTGTGGAATGTATCAGTGTTACAGTGAGGTGTGTGGGGTATATCAGAGTGTTACATGTGAGGGGTGTGGTGTATATCAGAGTGTTACAGTGTGGGGTGTGGGGTATATCAGAGTGTTACAGTGAGGGGTGTGGGGTATATCAGAGTGTTACAGTGAGGGGTGTGGGTTGTTTCAGTGTTACGGTGAGGGGTGTGGGATATATCAGAGTGTTACAGTGAGGGGTGTGGGGTATTTCAGTGCGTTACTGGGCGGGGTGAGGGGTTATATCAGTGTTACAGTGAGGGTTGTGGGGTATATCAGTGTTACAGTGAGGGGAGTGGGGTATATCAGTGTGTTACCGAGAGGGGTGTGGGGTATATCAGAGTGTTACAGTGAGGGGTGTGGGGTGTATCAGTGTGTTACAGTGAGGGGAGTGGGGTATATCAGAGTGTTACAGTGAGGGGTGTGTGGTATATTAAAGTGTTACAGTGAGGGGTGTGGGGTATATCAGAGTGTTACAGTGAGGGGTGTGGGGTATATCAGAGTGTTACAGTGAGGGGTGTGGATTATATCTGAGTGTTTCAGTGAGGGTGTGGGATATATCAGATTGCCACCATGAGGGGTGGGTGGTATATCATTGTTAAAGTGTGGGGTGTGGGGAATAACAGAGTGTTACAGTGAGGGGTGAGGGGTTATATCAGTGTTACAGTGAGGGGTGTGGGGTATATCTGAGTGTTACAGTGTGAGGTGTGCGGTATATCATAGAGTTTCAGTGAGGGGTGTGGTGTATATCACAGTGATACAGTGAGGGGTGTGGGGTATATCAGATTGTTACAATGAGGGGTGTGGGGTATATCAGAGTGTTACAGTGAGGGGTGTGGGGTATATCAGAGTGTTACAGTGAGGGGTGT
The DNA here is from genome assembly GCF_964194155.1 of Cetorhinus maximus. NCBI lineage: Eukaryota > Metazoa > Chordata > Chondrichthyes > Lamniformes > Cetorhinidae > Cetorhinus > Cetorhinus maximus. The sequence continues at coordinate 65,090 of NW_027597572.1, forward strand.
GGGTTATATCAGAGTGTTACAGTGAGGGGTGTGGGGTATATCAGTGTTACTGTGAGGGGTGTGGCGTATATCAGAGTGTTACAGTGAGTGGTGTGGGGTATATCAGTGTTACAGTGAGGGCTGTGGGGTATATCAGAGTGTTACAGTGAGGGATGTGGGGTATATCAGAGTGTTACAGTGAGGGGTGTGGGGTATATAAGCGTGTTCCAGTGAGGGGTGTGGGGTATATCAGTGTTACAGTGAAGTCTGTGGGGTATATCAGAGTGTTACAGTGAGGGGTCTGATGTATATCAGTTTTACAGTGTGGGGTGTGGGATATATCAGAGTGTTTCAGTGAGTGGTGTGGGGTATATCAGAGTGTTACAGTGAGGGGTGTGGGGTATATCAGAGTGTTACAGTGAGGGGTGGGGGGTATATCAGTATGTTACAGTGAGGGGTGTGGGGTATATCAGAGTGATACAGTGAGGGGTGTGGGGTATATCAGAGTGTTTGAGTAAGGGGTGTGCGGAATATCAGTGTTACAGTGAGGGGTGTGTGGTATATCAGTGTTACAGAGAGGAGTGTGGGGTACCTCAGAGTGTTACAGTGAGGTGTGTGGGGTATATCAGAGTGTTACAGTGAGTGTGTGGGATATATCACAGTGTAAATGTGAGGGGTGCGGGATATATCATAGTGTTACAGTGAGGGGTGTCGGGTAAAGCAGAGTGTTACTGTGAGGGTGTGGGATATATCAGAGTGTTTCAGTGAGGGGTTTTGGGTATATCAGAGTGTTACAGAGAGGGGTGTGTGATATATCAGAGTGTTACTGTGAGGGGTGTGGGGTATATCAGAGTGTTACAGTGAGGGGTGTGGTGTATATCAGAGTGTTACAATGAGGGGTGTGGGGTATATCAGAGTGTTACAGAGAGGGGTGTGGACTATATCTGAGTGTCACCATGAGGGGTTGGTGATATATCAGTGTGTTACAGTTAGGGGTGTGGGGTATATCAGTATTACAGTAAGTGGTGTGGGCTCTATGAGAGTGTTACAGTGAGGGGTGTGGGGTATATCAGAGAGTAACAGTGAGGGGTGTGGGGTATATCAGACTGTAACAGTGATGGGTGTGGTGTATATATGTGTTACAGTGAAGGGAGAGAGGTATATCAGAGTGTTACAGTGAGGGGTGTGGGGTGTATCAGTGTGTTACAGTGAGGGGTGTGGGGTATATTAGAGTGTTACAGTGAGGGGTGTGGGGTATATTAGAGTGTTACAGTGAGGGGTGTGGGGTATATCAGTGTTACAGTGAGGGGTGTGGGATATATCAGAATGATTCAATGAGGGGTGTCGTGTACATCAGTGTGTTACAGTGAGGGGTGTGGGGTATATCAGTGGGTTACAGTGAGCGGGGTTGCGTATATCAGTTTTACAGTGAGGGGTGTGGGGTATATCAGACTGTTACAGTGAGGAGTGTGGGGTATATCAGTGGGTTACAGTGAGGGGTGTGGGTTATATCAGTGTGTTACAGTGAGGGGTGTGGGGTATATCAGAGTGTGACAGTGAGGGGTGTGGGGTATATCAGATTGTTACAGTGAGGGGTGTGGGGTATATCAGAGTGTTACAGTGAGGGGTGTGGGGTATATCAGAGTGTTACAGTGAGGGGTGTGGGATATAACAGAGTGTTACAGTGTGGGGTGCAGGGTATATCAGATTGTTACAGTGAGGTGTGTTGGGTATATCAGAGTGTTACAGTGAGGGGTGTGGGGTATATCAGAGTGTTACATTGGGGGGTGTGGAGTATATCAGAGTGTTACAGTGAGGGGTGTGTGGTATATCAGAGTGTTACAGTGAGGGGTGTGGGGTATATCAGACTGTTACAGTGAGGGGTGTGGGGTATATCGTAGTGTTACAGTGAGGGGTGTGCGATATATCAGAGTATTACAGTGAGGTGTGTGGGTAATATCAGAGTGTTACAGTGAGGCGTGTGGGATATATCAGAGTGTTACAGTGAGGGGTGTTGGTTATATCAGTGTTACAGTGAGGGGTGTGGAATATATTAGTGTTACAGTGAGGGGTGTGGGGTATATCAGAGTGTTACATGTGAGGGGTGTGGTTTATATCAGAGTGTTACAGTGTGGGGTGTGGGGTATATCAGAGTGTTACAGTGAGGGGTGTGGGGTATTTCAGAGTGTTACAGTGAGGGGTGTGGGGTGTATCAGTGTTACGGTGAGGGGTGTGGGATATATCCGAGTGTTACAGTGAGGGGTGGGGGTTTTTCAGTGCGTTACAGGGCGGGGTGTGGGGTTATATCAGTGTTACAGTGAGGGTTGTGGGGCATATCAGTGTCACAGTGAGGGGTGTGGGGTATATCAGTGTGTTACCGAAAGGGGTGTGGGGTATATCAGAGTATTACAGTGAGGGGTGTGGGGTGTATCAGTGTGTTACAGTGAGGGGTGTGGGGTATATCAGTGTTACAGTGAGGGGTGTGGGATATATCAGAATGATACAGTGAGGGGTGTGGGGTACATCAGTGTGTTACAGTGAGGGGTGTGTTGTATATCAGTGGGTTACAGTGAGGGGTGTGGGGTATAACTGTGTGTTACAGTGAGCGGTGTTGCGTATATCAGTTTTACAGTGTGGGGTATATCAGACTGTAACAGTGAGGAGTGTGTGGTATATCAGTGTGTTACAGTGAGGGGTGTGTGGGGTATATCAGAGTGTTACAGTGAGGGGTGTGGGGTATATCTGATTGTTACAGTGAGGCGTGTGGGGTACATCAGAGTGTTACAGTGATGGGTGAGGAGTATATCAGTGTCTTACAGTGAGGGGTGTGGGGTATATCAGAGTTTTACAGTGAGGGATGTGGGGTATATCAGAGTCTTACGGTGAGGGGTGTGGGATATATCAGTGTTACAGTGAGGGCTGTGGGGTATTTCAAAGTGTTACAGAGAGGCTTGTGGGGTATATCAGAGTGTTACAATGAGGGGTGTGGGGTATATCAGAGTGTTACATTGAGGGGTGTGGGGTATATCAGAGTGTTACAGTGAGGGGTGTGGGGTATATCAGAGTGTTACAGTGAGGTGTGTGGGTTATATCAGAGTGTTACAGTGAGGGGTGTGGGGTATATCAGAGTGTTACATTGGGGGGTGTGGAGTATATAGGAGTGTTACAGTGAGGGGTGTGGGGTATATCAGAGTGTTACAGTGAGGGGTGTGGGGTATATCAGAGTGTTACAGTGATGGGTGTGGGGTATATCACTGTGTTACAGTGAGGCGCGTGGTGTATATCAGTGTTACAGTGAGGGTTGTGGGATATATCAGAGTGTTACTGTCAGGGTGTGGGATATATAAGAGTGTTACAGTGAGGTGTTTGGGATATATCAGAGTGTTTCAGTGAGGGGTGTGGGGTATATCAGAGTGTTATAAAGGGGTGTGTGGGTTATATCAGAGTGTTACAGTGAGGGGTGTGGGGAATATGAGCGTGTTACAGTGAGGGGTGTGGGGTATATCGGAGTGCTCCACTGAGGGGAGTGGGATATATCAGAGTGTTACAGTGAGGGGTGTTCGATATATTACAGTGTTACAGTGAGGGGTGTAGGGAATATCAGATTGTTACAGTCAGGGGTGTGGGATATATCAGAGCGTTACAGTGAGGGGTGTGGGATATATCAGAGTGCTCCACTGAGGGGAGTGGGGTATATCAGAGTGTTACAGTGAGGGGTGTATGGTATTTCAGAGTGTTACACTGAGGGGTGTGGGATATATCAGAGTGTTTCAGTGAGGGGTGAGGGGTATATCAGAGTGTTACATTGAGGGGTGTGGGGTTTATCAGAGTGTTTCAGTGAGGGGTGAGGGGTATATCAGAGTGTTACAGTGAGGTGTGCGGGGTACATCAGAGTGTTATAGTGAGGGGTGTGGGGTATCTCAGAGTGTTAAAGTGAGGGATGTGGTGTATATCAGAGCATTACAGTGATGGGTGTGGGGTATATCACTGTGTTACAGTGAGGGGTGTGGGGTATATCAGTGTTGCAGTCAGGGTGTGGTGTATATCAGAGGGTTACAGTGAGGGATGTAGGTTTTTTCAGAGTGTTACAGTGAGGGGTGTGGTGTATATCAGAGTGTTACAGTGAGGGGTGCGAGGTAAATCAGAGTGTTACAGTGAGGGGTGTGGGATATATCAGTGTTACAGTGATGGGTGTGGGGTATATCAGTGTTACAGTGAAGGGTGTGGGAGATGTCAGAGTGTTACAGTGATCGGTGTGTGGGGTATATCAGAGTGTTACAGTGAGAGATGTGTGGTATATCAGTGTTACAGTGAGGGGTGTGGGGTATATCAGTGTGTTACAGTGATGGGTGTGCGGTTTATAATAGAGTTACAGAGAGGGGTGTGGGTTATATCAGAGTCTTACAGTGAGGGGTGTGGGGTATATCAGAGTGTTACAGTGAGGGGTGTGGTATATATCAGAGTGTTACAGTGAGGGGTGTGGGATATATCAGAGTGTTACAGTGAGGGGTGTGGGTTATATCAGTGTTACAGTGAGGGGTGTGGAATGTATCAGTGTTACAGTGAGGTGTGTGGGGTATATCAGAGTGTTACATGTGAGGGGTGTGGTGTATATCAGAGTGTTACAGTGTGGGGTGTGGGGTATATCAGAGTGTTACAGTGAGGGGTGTGGGGTATATCAGAGTGTTACAGTGAGGGGTGTGGGTTGTTTCAGTGTTACGGTGAGGGGTGTGGGATATATCAGAGTGTTACAGTGAGGGGTGTGGGGTATTTCAGTGCGTTACTGGGCGGGGTGAGGGGTTATATCAGTGTTACAGTGAGGGTTGTGGGGTATATCAGTGTTACAGTGAGGGGAGTGGGGTATATCAGTGTGTTACCGAGAGGGGTGTGGGGTATATCAGAGTGTTACAGTGAGGGGTGTGGGGTGTATCAGTGTGTTACAGTGAGGGGAGTGGGGTATATCAGAGTGTTACAGTGAGGGGTGTGTGGTATATTAAAGTGTTACAGTGAGGGGTGTGGGGTATATCAGAGTGTTACAGTGAGGGGTGTGGGGTATATCAGAGTGTTACAGTGAGGGGTGTGGATTATATCTGAGTGTTTCAGTGAGGGTGTGGGATATATCAGATTGCCACCATGAGGGGTGGGTGGTATATCATTGTTAAAGTGTGGGGTGTGGGGAATAACAGAGTGTTACAGTGAGGGGTGAGGGGTTATATCAGTGTTACAGTGAGGGGTGTGGGGTATATCTGAGTGTTACAGTGTGAGGTGTGCGGTATATCATAGAGTTTCAGTGAGGGGTGTGGTGTATATCACAGTGATACAGTGAGGGGTGTGGGGTATATCAGATTGTTACAATGAGGGGTGTGGGGTATATCAGAGTGTTACAGTGAGGGGTGTGGGGTATATCAGAGTGTTACAGTGAGGGGTGTGGGTTATATCAGAGTGTTACAGTGAGGGGTGTGGGGTATATCAGTGTTACTGTGAGGGGTGTGGCGTATATCAGAGTGTTACAGTGAGTGGTGTGGGGTATATCAGTGTTACAGTGAGGGCTGTGGGGTATATCAGAGTGTTACAGTGAGGGATGTGGGGTATATCAGAGTGTTACAGTGAGGGGTGTGGGGTATATAAGCGTGTTCCAGTGAGGGGTGTGGGGTATATCAGTGTTACAGTGAAGTCTGTGGGGTATATCAGAGTGTTACAGTGAGGGGTCTGATGTATATCAGTTTTACAGTGTGGGGTGTGGGATATATCAGAGTGTTTCAGTGAGTGGTGTGGGGTATATCAGAGTGTTACAGTGAGGGGTGTGGGGTATATCAGAGTGTTACAGTGAGGGGTGGGGGGTATATCAGTATGTTACAGTGAGGGGTGTGGGGTATATCAGAGTGATACAGTGAGGGGTGTGGGGTATATCAGAGTGTTTGAGTAAGGGGTGTGCGGAATATCAGTGTTACAGTGAGGGGTGTGTGGTATATCAGTGTTACAGAGAGGAGTGTGGGGTACCTCAGAGTGTTACAGTGAGGTGTGTGGGGTATATCAGAGTGTTACAGTGAGTGTGTGGGATATATCACAGTGTAAATGTGAGGGGTGCGGGATATATCATAGTGTTACAGTGAGGGGTGTCGGGTAAAGCAGAGTGTTACTGTGAGGGTGTGGGATATATCAGAGTGTTTCAGTGAGGGGTTTTGGGTATATCAGAGTGTTACAGAGAGGGGTGTGTGATATATCAGAGTGTTACTGTGAGGGGTGTGGGGTATATCAGAGTGTTACAGTGAGGGGTGTGGTGTATATCAGAGTGTTACAATGAGGGGTGTGGGGTATATCAGAGTGTTACAGAGAGGGGTGTGGACTATATCTGAGTGTCACCATGAGGGGTTGGTGATATATCAGTGTGTTACAGTTAGGGGTGTGGGGTATATCAGTATTACAGTAAGTGGTGTGGGCTCTATGAGAGTGTTACAGTGAGGGGTGTGGGGTATATCAGAGAGTAACAGTGAGGGGTGTGGGGTATATCAGACTGTAACAGTGATGGGTGTGGTGTATATATGTGTTACAGTGAAGGGAGAGAGGTATATCAGAGTGTTACAGTGAGGGGTGTGGGGTGTATCAGTGTGTTACAGTGAGGGGTGTGGGGTATATTAGAGTGTTACAGTGAGGGGTGTGGGGTATATTAGAGTGTTACAGTGAGGGGTGTGGGGTATATCAGTGTTACAGTGAGGGGTGTGGGATATATCAGAATGATTCAATGAGGGGTGTCGTGTACATCAGTGTGTTACAGTGAGGGGTGTGGGGTATATCAGTGGGTTACAGTGAGCGGGGTTGCGTATATCAGTTTTACAGTGAGGGGTGTGGGGTATATCAGACTGTTACAGTGAGGAGTGTGGGGTATATCAGTGGGTTACAGTGAGGGGTGTGGGTTATATCAGTGTGTTACAGTGAGGGGTGTGGGGTATATCAGAGTGTGACAGTGAGGGGTGTGGGGTATATCAGATTGTTACAGTGAGGGGTGTGGGGTATATCAGAGTGTTACAGTGAGGGGTGTGGGGTATATCAGAGTGTTACAGTGAGGGGTGTGGGATATAACAGAGTGTTACAGTGTGGGGTGCAGGGTATATCAGATTGTTACAGTGAGGTGTGTTGGGTATATCAGAGTGTTACAGTGAGGGGTGTGGGGTATATCAGAGTGTTACATTGGGGGGTGTGGAGTATATCAGAGTGTTACAGTGAGGGGTGTGTGGTATATCAGAGTGTTACAGTGAGGGGTGTGGGGTATATCAGACTGTTACAGTGAGGGGTGTGGGGTATATCGTAGTGTTACAGTGAGGGGTGTGCGATATATCAGAGTATTACAGTGAGGTGTGTGGGTAATATCAGAGTGTTACAGTGAGGCGTGTGGGATATATCAGAGTGTTACAGTGAGGGGTGTTGGTTATATCAGTGTTACAGTGAGGGGTGTGGAATATATTAGTGTTACAGTGAGGGGTGTGGGGTATATCAGAGTGTTACATGTGAGGGGTGTGGTTTATATCAGAGTGTTACAGTGTGGGGTGTGGGGTATATCAGAGTGTTACAGTGAGGGGTGTGGGGTATTTCAGAGTGTTACAGTGAGGGGTGTGGGGTGTATCAGTGTTACGGTGAGGGGTGTGGGATATATCCGAGTGTTACAGTGAGGGGTGGGGGTTTTTCAGTGCGTTACAGGGCGGGGTGTGGGGTTATATCAGTGTTACAGTGAGGGTTGTGGGGCATATCAGTGTCACAGTGAGGGGTGTGGGGTATATCAGTGTGTTACCGAAAGGGGTGTGGGGTATATCAGAGTATTACAGTGAGGGGTGTGGGGTGTATCAGTGTGTTACAGTGAGGGGTGTGGGGTATATCAGTGTTACAGTGAGGGGTGTGGGATATATCAGAATGATACAGTGAGGGGTGTGGGGTACATCAGTGTGTTACAGTGAGGGGTGTGTTGTATATCAGTGGGTTACAGTGAGGGGTGTGGGGTATAACTGTGTGTTACAGTGAGCGGTGTTGCGTATATCAGTTTTACAGTGTGGGGTATATCAGACTGTAACAGTGAGGAGTGTGTGGTATATCAGTGTGTTACAGTGAGGGGTGTGTGGGGTATATCAGAGTGTTACAGTGAGGGGTGTGGGGTATATCTGATTGTTACAGTGAGGCGTGTGGGGTACATCAGAGTGTTACAGTGATGGGTGAGGAGTATATCAGTGTCTTACAGTGAGGGGTGTGGGGTATATCAGAGTTTTACAGTGAGGGATGTGGGGTATATCAGAGTCTTACGGTGAGGGGTGTGGGATATATCAGTGTTACAGTGAGGGCTGTGGGGTATTTCAAAGTGTTACAGAGAGGCTTGTGGGGTATATCAGAGTGTTACAATGAGGGGTGTGGGGTATATCAGAGTGTTACATTGAGGGGTGTGGGGTATATCAGAGTGTTACAGTGAGGGGTGTGGGGTATATCAGAGTGTTACAGTGAGGTGTGTGGGTTATATCAGAGTGTTACAGTGAGGGGTGTGGGGTATATCAGAGTGTTACATTGGGGGGTGTGGAGTATATAGGAGTGTTACAGTGAGGGGTGTGGGGTATATCAGAGTGTTACAGTGAGGGGTGTGGGGTATATCAGAGTGTTACAGTGATGGGTGTGGGGTATATCACTGTGTTACAGTGAGGCGCGTGGTGTATATCAGTGTTACAGTGAGGGTTGTGGGATATATCAGAGTGTTACTGTCAGGGTGTGGGATATATAAGAGTGTTACAGTGAGGTGTTTGGGATATATCAGAGTGTTTCAGTGAGGGGTGTGGGGTATATCAGAGTGTTATAAAGGGGTGTGTGGGTTATATCAGAGTGTTACAGTGAGGGGTGTGGGGAATATGAGCGTGTTACAGTGAGGGGTGTGGGGTATATCGGAGTGCTCCACTGAGGGGAGTGGGATATATCAGAGTGTTACAGTGAGGGGTGTTCGATATATTACAGTGTTACAGTGAGGGGTGTAGGGAATATCAGATTGTTACAGTCAGGGGTGTGGGATATATCAGAGCGTTACAGTGAGGGGTGTGGGATATATCAGAGTGCTCCACTGAGGGGAGTGGGGTATATCAGAGTGTTACAGTGAGGGGTGTATGGTATTTCAGAGTGTTACACTGAGGGGTGTGGGATATATCAGAGTGTTTCAGTGAGGGGTGAGGGGTATATCAGAGTGTTACATTGAGGGGTGTGGGGTTTATCAGAGTGTTTCAGTGAGGGGTGAGGGGTATATCAGAGTGTTACAGTGAGGTGTGCGGGGTACATCAGAGTGTTATAGTGAGGGGTGTGGGGTATCTCAGAGTGTTAAAGTGAGGGATGTGGTGTATATCAGAGCATTACAGTGATGGGTGTGGGGTATATCACTGTGTTACAGTGAGGGGTGTGGGGTATATCAGTGTTGCAGTCAGGGTGTGGTGTATATCAGAGGGTTACAGTGAGGGATGTAGGTTTTTTCAGAGTGTTACAGTGAGGGGTGTGGTGTATATCAGAGTGTTACAGTGAGGGGTGCGAGGTAAATCAGAGTGTTACAGTGAGGGGTGTGGGATATATCAGTGTTACAGTGATGGGTGTGGGGTATATCAGTGTTACAGTGAAGGGTGTGGGAGATGTCAGAGTGTTACAGTGATCGGTGT